>NC_134834.1:194215382-194304949 GCF_004210375.1 Tachypleus tridentatus
AGCTACTGAAATATAGAAATAAGTTTTCTATCATTTCTAAAATTCTAACTTTATATTTAAAAACTTTAAATTTACAAATTCTTTTTACCTGTAAAATAAATTTATAAAAATATAGTGAAAGAAATGGATAAAAACTGTCTAGAAATTGCCCAACTCTGTTAATGTACATAAAATTCATCATGGTTTAATCTACAATTAATTATGCAATATTTATTTTCAGTATATTTGTGACTTTACTGAAATTCTTTACTGAAAGGCTTAACAGATGCATTAAACAAGTGTAATAAACTGGTAATTAGAAAGCAGTTTTAGTAATGTTGTTGACAGGATTTTGTTTTTGTATCAACTCAAGAAGTGTCTTGTGGTAGGCTTAACAAGTGTACTGATAACTATGAATGAACTATTGTTTCTTAATGAAAACAAAGGAATGCTTTGTTTGTTTGTTTTTAATTTTGTGCAAAGCTACACAAGGGCTATCTGTGATATCCATCCATAATTTATCACTATAAGACTAGAGTGAAGACAGCTAGTCATCACCACCCACTGCCAACTCTTGGGTTACTCTTTGACCAACAACTAGTGGGATTTATCACACTGTAACAACCCCATGGCTGAATGGGTTGAGCATGTTTGGTGTGATGGGGATTCAAACCTGTAACCCTCAGGTTATGAGTCAAGCTCCTTAACCACTTGGCCATGCTGGGCCCCATAAGAACACTATACAATCGATCATGTTAATGTAATATTCTTAGAAATAATAATAATTGATTAATTTCAAAATATTTTAACCTTCACTTTCTAAACTAATCTAAAGTCTAAAGGTCTACCAACTTTTTACCTAGCAAAAATAAATTAATTAACTGACCTAAAACTACCAACACGATGAAATTTTAGAAAGGTAAAAAACAAGGCACTAATATCCAGTTGATTAATTAAGGTTGTTAAATAAGCCATGAATAATCACTTAGGTTCTTCAATGAATTTAGGTAGTCAATTATTTCATTAATACTTGGTTAATAATTAGTATGTGGATAGTAAACATAGTAATCCAGCTTCATATCTTTTCAACAGTTACGCATAACATCAGAGAAACCAAAAACCTAGTTTAGCGATTATAATACTTGTGTTAAGTCTCATGTTTCTGACTTGTTACACTACTAGCTAAGCATCTGTTTTACCATTAAACCTAGGAGAATTAGTTAAAACTGCTACCTTACATCAGAAAACTATAGTTTTGTTCTTTTCACCACATACTTATGTTTACAAATGTACCAAACGGGTATTATAATCACTCACTTTACTGTCATTACACAGTGGAGCAGCTGTAAGTTTATAGAATTATAACAGTGAAGTCTGGGATTTGATTCCTTATGGTGGATGAAGCAGATAGCTCAACGTGTTTTACCTCTGAAACAAACAAACCATCCACCCCCCAAGTGGCCCAGTGGTATGTATGTCTACACACCCATAACAATAGGTTTCAATACCTCTCTAGGGCAGAGTACAGATAACTCACTGTGCAGCTTTGTGCTTAACAACAAACAAAAACATCCACCTAGTAACTGCTCATACACAAAAACTACTAGTTTATCTTCTTAATATGGTAATTTTTCTACAACTTGTTCCTACTTAACCTCTGATCACTATAACTATATAACATATCTATCAGACTCACCTAAATGAGTTTCAGAGGAAATATTTAATTCAGACTCGGAACATTCTTGTGACAGTTTACAACTGTAAAGGCTACTAGCGGTCAGTGACTCGAGTGAAGCCTCAGGAGGAGGGGACCTAAGCCCTTCGTCCATGTCCAAGTCAGCTGTATTATATTTGAATAAATAACATGAAAACTAGTTTTACTGAGAATAACATACATCAAACCATAGATAATAGATACATTTTATGATTTTGGATCAAAAGGAAGTTTATGGTCTATTGACCAGTATTAACTGAAGTCATATAAACAAACTGTTTAATATCACAAGACACTCAAACTACAAGCTTGTTTTTACATTGTTCGCTACTAGTGAAACTGAAAATTTGTATATATCTCCCAATGGACCCAATGAACTTCTATACTAATTTTGGTGAAGATCCATCCACACCCTGTGAAGTAGTTACGTGGACATATATTTAATCTATATACATCTTTTCACCTTAAGATTACTTGCTCATATAAGTAACTGCTCATAAATACCTGAAGCTACATCTGTAAATGTCTAGTTCTCTCCATCAGAGGGTGCCAAGAAAACACTGAATACTGCATGTTATTGGTAATTTAAACTTTTCCCATTATAACATTCAGTGTATGAAACAGACCAAAAACAACTGGATAATGTCATTTATTTCTTTATGAAAAACAATGGCAATCCCTGAAAATAGTAGGATCAACTGCAACATTAAAGGTAATTTGTGTTTAAATTCATCCGTGTGACTCAACTGTTGTTTTAGAGGCCAAGTAACCAATAAAGCGACAGATCCACATGTGCATAAGTAGTTTATAAAACTGTCTTTAAAGGGTCAGTATGAACACCATGAGAAACTTTGTGATTAAATAATATTTATAAAGCAGTTCTCTCAAAAAGATATATTAAAAATACAACCAACAAACCCACCTAGTAAGCAGTGACAAAGTATAACATGTATAGAATATAAAATATGGTTCTCTACTTTTAAAATAACTTCTTTAAATTAATGAGATAGTATAAAAACTTTTTCATATAAATAGGCCCCAAAATACAGATAGCTATCAATGTCTCACCTTCACTTAGTTCAAGATTCTGAACTGTTTCTGATATGACTCCAGATGATGCATTTGAAGAAAGACTACTAACATTTGACACTGGCTGGTGGACAGTTGAACACACAGCCCTCGGAGAGTTTACTAAGAAGTTTTTAGAATCAGTTTTCTCCTGCTCCCAAGCCAAGTCCAAATTATCACTATAAATATATGATTCTCTTGTATTTCTTCTTCACCTTGAATATATAAGAAATATTATAATCTAACTGCAAGTGGTAGGCTTGTATATTTACATTCTTTGACCAAAATACTGTAGTAACACAGAATGACAGTTCACTTTTTCCTGGATCATACATTAAATATTACACAGTATTAAGCAATAATTAAGTTGTCACACTAAAATTACATTACATTTTTAGAATATTATAACTGAAGTTAGGGAAAGAAATGCTCTAAAGTTAGTTTTGTTTTATGATTTATATTTTTTTATGATTAGTTCAGTCTATGAGCAAAGAATATGAAGGCACATCTACCTTGTTCATTTTTTACACCATAAAGCACCACAGATACAAAATGTTTGGATACACACACACACACACATACTAACTGGGAGTACCCATCCTCTAGATGGAAGTTATGTAACAAAAGATTATCTTAGAACATGAAAAATTGCTTCCCTTATATGTAATTGCAAAGTTCACCCATCAAAACTGCAAAATACAAAATGTGAAACTGCAAGTTTCCATGTAGCTAAAAACCATGTTGTATTTCATGAAGATCCATCAACAGGAGATCAAGCAGAGGCAGAAAACACAAAACTGAAAAACTGTATACATGTCCCGATAGATTCAATGAACCTCCATACCAATTTTGATAAAGATCCATCCACACCCTGTGAAGTAGTTACGTGGACATATGTTTAATCTATATATATCTTTCCATCTTAAGATTACTTGCTCATATAAATAACTGCTTATAAATACATAAAACTACATCTGTAAATGTATAGTTCTCTCCATCAGAGGGTTGGCCAGGTAGTTAAGGCACTCAACTCGTAATCCAAGGGTCATGGGTTTGAATCCCTGTCACACCAAACATGCTCACCTTTTCAGCCATGGGAGCATTATAATGTGATAGTCACTATTTGTTGGTAAAAGAGTAACCCAAGAGATAGCAGTGGGTGGAGATGACTAGCTGCCTTCCCTATAGTCTTACACTGCTAAATTACGGATGGCTAGTGCAGATAGCCCTCCTATAGTTTTGTGCAAACTTCAAAACAAACTAAACCATCAGAGAGCACCAAGAAAACATTGAAAAATGAGGATATTTTCATAACATTAGATTACATTATGAGTCTATTATTTGTGTAAAGTATGTAATATTAGCATATTTTTGTCATAATGTAACATTAACCTGTAAGTTTATACTTCCACAAAACATATAATAAAGGTATAATTTCAAAAGATCTTCAAATACAGAAATGATCAAGAGGGTGGAAGTTGATGAAAAACTGGATACAAGTCATCATTTCTCTATCAGGTTCAATGTTTTGCTACATATGGAGATAAGGAATAATGATATTTTGGTTACAAATTTTAAAAAACATTTTGAAGGGGTGTGACAAGAATTATGTTGAGAATTGAGCAGCTGATTTATTTGGGAACACCAATAAGATGTGAAAAAACTTTAATGATTAATTTTTAAATATTTTTGGTAAATTTCTTATAGAAAGAAAAGGGTAGCTGCAGGTAAAAACCAGGTTGGCTAATAAAGAGTATAACAGATAAAATTAAAGAAAAGCATAATAAATGAAACTAACTGGTACGACAGGAGATTTAGATTATATGAGATCAAGCAAGTTGGTGAAACAGAAAATTAGGACATCAAAAAGAATGTATGAGAAAAGGTTGGCTGAAAATACAAAAATTAACAGTAAGAATTAGTTTAAGGGTAAACAAAATGTTAGAATAAGGATAAGAATCTTGGGTAAATAATAAAGGAAGGCACATATCTGGTGATTAGGAGATGGTTGTGATATAAATTTTTTCTTCAGTTTTTCATAACAAATCTTGAACAGTTGATAAATTGAAACCAGACTGAAAACAACTGCATTTAATTCTGAGCTTGTTAAAAAAAAAAACTGAGAAGTTTTTTTTGTTGTTTTTTTTTAAAGAAAGATTAATAAGGCTACTTGGTCAGATAATATTTCCCCTAGGGATTTTGAAGGTGATTAAAGATGAGCCACTTGCTACTATTTTTGTCAGTCCTTGAATAGTGAGCAGGTACCAGAGGATTGGATGCTAACTAACATCATTCCTCTTTTCAAGGAAGGTGATAAAAATTGTCCTAGTAATTACAGACCCATTATTTTTATATTAGTAGTAGGAAAGTCTGATAAAAGATGCTTTGCAAAGTTTAGATTTTTATTGAACAGCCAACTTGGTTTTATTAAGGGAAAATCCTGCCTTGCAAATCTTTTGATATTCTTTAAAGAGGTTACTGTTTAATTGGATGAGAGTAAGGGTGTGGTTTTCAGTGTATCTAATTATTCAGAAAGCATTTGACAAGGTACCACATAAAAGGCTTGTAAAATAATTACAGGTGTGGAAGATAAGTTAGCAAATTGAGTGATTTGATGGAATAAAGTAGACGGTTGTTACAAACGGAGTTCAATCAAACTAGATTAACACCACAAGTGGAGTGTCTTAGGACCTTTGCTCTCTTCTTTTACATCACTGACATGGATGAAGTTACAGTCAATAAATTATTTAAATTTACTGATAATATTAAGGTCTTGGGTGTTGCTGGCTGTGAAGAGGATGCTACTGATTTACAAAAGGATTTGGATCATTTAGTGAATTGGACAAATAAATGGTAGATGGGTTTTAATTATGAATAATGCAAGATATTGCATGCAGGTTATTATAATTTGAATTATACGTTAATAATTTGGATAAGAATAACCTTAACACTGTCATGAAAGAAAATGATCTTGGTGTAATAATTAATCAGTCTCTAAGCAGTGTGTCTGTTGTGAGTGGTAGGGCAAATAGAATTTTAGGTTGTATCTACAGAAATATAGAATACATGTCTAAAGAGATTATAATTTTATTGTACATGTCATTGGTTCGACCACATTCGGAATATTATGATCTCTCTTGGCCTCCTTAGGAAAGACATCAAATTGTTGGAAAGGATTTAGAGAAGGATTACTAGAATGGTGCCTTTAAAACTGTTAGAAGGACCTGACTGAAGTGTTTAAGTTAGAGGAACTGGGAGACACAAGTATAAATTTTGACAGGATGAGAGTCATCTTCAGCTAAGACAGTTTCATTTTACTAACAGGGTAATTGGCTTTTGGAATAGGTCGCCTTTAGATGTTGTCGAGGTATAAAATTTAAGGGAGCTTAAGAAAAAGTGTGATAAGTATATGAATTATAAGGGCTGGATTTAAGATTTTTACAAATTTATTTATTAATAGTTCTAGTTTAGCTTAGAGAATGGTACAGTCAAGATAGACCAATAGGTTCCATGTTATCTCAGAATATAATGTTATGTTAAAATACTCTTACATACGGGTATATTGTAAAACATTTAAAATTGTTACACTTGACAATTTAATAAGACTGATTAGCTCTTTAGTCAGGCAGTTAGAAGACATACATATCCAGTGAAACAGATGAGGTTCCAACCACAGTTTCCAGAAGTAGGCTAACACAGGATATTGTATTGTATGAAACTAATAAAATCAGTAGATATGATAGGTTGTTTCACTGTTTCCTACCAGTAGAAAATTTGAATCATTTCTGAGAAGGTTTAGTATGTTGAATTAAAACAATATTGAATATTCAAATCAGAAAGTCATATGAAGCTGCCACAAATTTGCAGAGAGATGAAATATATAAAAAAGACATTTTGACATTTTCTAGATAGTGTAATGTCATAAAAACATCACTTTTGGAAAGTGTATGTAACAACCCTCTCTGAAACAAACCGTACAAATGAAGATTTTGGCGTTTCCCAAAGAGGTACACCTCTTGTACTTAATATCATTATAAAATAAAGGAGGTAAGCTGTAATAAATCATGCCTAGCTATAGTAAGTAAACCGTGTGTTTTGTAACAGTTAAAAATTCACAAAGAACAGTGGTAAAAACCATCCACGTGTTCATGGCAACTGTATACAACCAGTCCATGTGTTAGTGTTAACAGTATACAATATAGTCAAGAAGTATTGACACAATCATGTAAACAAAACAAGTGGAAAATAAAAAAAGTACAAGTCTTCACGCTACTCCATACAGAGAAATACAAGTCATTTTACTGGTGCAATTTCTATGGATTTCTGTGTAGTTGTGTTGTTCAAGTGGTCATTGATAAGCCATCATTCTTATATACTAGACAGATTACAGAAAGCATTCAGGGAACAACGGTGTATACGTTTAAATGTGAAAGCTTTACAACTGGGTCTTTTGCAACTGAAACTAAGTTAAGGGCTACTATCATGATATATAGCCATCAGATATAGAATTAACAGGCAAGGTATCATGGGTTGTGATGATGTTTGGAAGTTCCAGAAAACATAACAGTATCCTCCCTCCCACAGCACGTGTTCCTGACCACCTAATAACTAAAATATGAAGAACACAGACTCTAAGAATTGCTGAACCTCATAATCAAATTATGTTGCTACAAAAGTCACAGAATATACTACAAAACTGTTCCAGTTACATAACATCATATAATTTAGTGAAACTACACACAACATGTAACAAGGGAAATGGCACTTCAGCTACATAATATATCTAGGTATCTATATTTTAAACCTGTAAACATTCCCACTTTGCTTTTCTGTGAGAAATTTTTGAAATTTTTATTAGATGAATAAGAAAATTGACTTTTGTGGACTACAAGGTAAATAAATACTTTGTATGTTTTACATATAACATTAAACCTAACAGTTGTCACTATATGAAAAACGACTTGTAAATAAAAAAACTATTTTGTTTTCAAAACCAAGCCAACATCAGCATATCTAGTGCACAATTCAGAGTAATTAAATTTTGAACTGATAAGTCAAAAAATATATAAATCAAATACTGAACTTACCATCAAGTTTCAGTTTCTTCATTTCTTGTAACTTAGGCTGAATAACCATGCTAAACTGGTGACTCAGTTTGCAGAGAAAAAGAATGTTTTTGGTCACTTCTTCGGAGTGGCCATAGTAGACAAACTTTCTACTCTTGTGTTGTCCAGATATGATGATTTCAAACTTCTTTTTCTGAAATGATAGTTTAGTTAGAGTGACAATAGTTGTAAATGTTGGTTAAATACAATTTACTGTATGTACAGTACTCCTGGTGCAGCAGAGTGCACCATAACACTGTTACAGAAGTTACTTTGATGACCAGAACAACAGTCAAACATTTTTTTTTGTACAATAGTTAAAAATATTTTTCCAGCAATCTATGCTTAAATTTCATATAACACATAAAGGTTTTAAACATTATGGTTCAATTATTACAATAAAAAGGTTACTAGTTTCTTAGGTTAGATCATACTGTGTTTCTCTTCTTTGATGTCAAATTCCTGCAACCAGAAAAAACCCATGCTACCTTAATCTAAAAGGCAGTTGTTGGACAAAAGTCTTGTCCTATCCCAGGTCTTTTTTGGTCAATGTACAGTATGGAAATATGTGGAGAATGAATTTAGGCAAACTGACTTAAAAACCTTGAAAGCGTTTAGTTTTTCATTCTTTATCTAATTTACAGAGCAACAACAAATGATGTCTTGACGAAAATACTGTCTCTCTCTCTTCTAATAATTTTACTCAACTCAAGACAGCCCTATTGCTTTCTACGTGTTCTATAGGAATATTAAAATAATACAACTCATCAGCCAAATATAATAATAATAGACAAACCTCAGAGGATTAAGCAATTAGATGATCACTTTAAGGTAATATTTCAACATAAAACAGAATAAAGCACAAGGCAATGTTTTTTTCAATTCATTATTTGTATACATTTTCTACACACATAATTCAATACGCATTTCGCTTTAGGCTTAATAAACCCTATATGTGAAACAAATGTCAAATCCATACAGGATGTACTTCTCTTTTGTTCACTCTTATTATACCTGATGTATATTGAGTTATTATTATATACAGTATGGAGTGATCAGTTACAGTGTGCAAAATGTTGAAAAATTCCTCCTGAAAAGAAACGTAGATTTTCAATTTTGCTAGTTTTCAAAACATATTTTGCTTTAGTTTCTATTTTGCTAATTTTTGTTGTATTTTCATTTTAGTTTTTATTAAGTAAAAAAGACACTGGTGTAGGTATGTTATTTTTAGCTAATTTTTAACTTTTGTTGAAACAATAAAGTGCCTTGTTGAGCTTTCTTTTTTGGACTAAAACACTCAATATATGAATTATTAAGTGTCTACTGAATCCTATAATTTTATATTGAGTTCATTTTGATATTCAACAAAGTTAAGTGTTTTAGTTCTTAGCAAACAAAAATAGATTATTTTAAGTGTTACATTAACTTATGTTATTGCTGTTTGAATATTGATTGTCATATTATTGAAAAAGAAACATTTCATAATTCAACAAATTTTATGGTATGTAGTGTTCTAAAAGTGACAAGTGAACTTGAAAATGTTTCAGTTCAGAAGTCATAAGATGAATACCTACATCAAAGTGAAGCTTTGTTATTCCCGGCCAAGAAAATGAAGAAAGACGTCTTTTGGTGATCCCAAGGTTTTCCTGATATAAAAAGTAACTTTATTATCTCAAAGAAAGAGAAGGTGTTTAAATTTAAACAAAAACTATTCTGAAACACAAGCAAGGGCTTTAATCTTATTATATGCATGTTAAGGAATTATGTTTACAAGCTTTTTACGATACAACGTAATTTTATTAATGTAATGTCCAAACATCCTGTGAAAAACTCCAAAGACTTAGAAATACTATCATTATATTTCCATCAACAATTTCAGTTTTCAACTTATAAGTTAGCCTAATAAAGAAATTTTTTAAACATTTCATTGTGTCAAACATTTATACAGTAATCAATTACTAATCTAGTCCAGCATAAACTTCCTTGCATGATTTCCTATGTTTACCAATACTTTTATTGATTTTCAATATAATAGTATTGTCTCATCAATAAAACTAAAATATGACCTGCTTGTTCTTTACTAGAACTTTTAATTTCTAAGATTCTCATTAGTGCTCAGTTCTAAGTAACTCGACTGAAATTACACACAATACAAGATTTAGTTATTTACATGAACCTTAAAAAAAAAAGTTGAAAAAGAACTGTTACAAAAGACTTGCTTAAAGTTATTAGTATTAAATCACTGTAATAACCTATATAAAAGTTAATACTCAATTTTAAACATAGCTTGTGTAATTAAAACGTTCTGCAAAAGCTGGACAACAAAAATAACAATTTTTAATCTTTAAATCAGATGGTAATGAAAACAATAACCAATGAATTAATGGATTTTACCTCATAAATTTCAATACCCTTGCAGCAGATACCTAGCCAAACATCATCAAACAGCTTCCCTTTCTTTCTCTTCACAGAGAAGAGATGCATATTATGAGCAGCCTTCGTGTCAGAAGCTTCTTTGATGTAGTAGGCCTGTGCTTCTGTTTTACTCAATCCCCTGTTATCTTGATGCATTTTAGGCAAATGTTGTATAATATATTTTTCTCCAAGTCTTTCAAGAATCTATAATTCAACATACTTCAAATGAATAAGTGAAAGTTATTTCAAACTTCTACAGAGAAACACAACTCAAAATGATGACACAGCAAAATACATCTAAACATGTAGAATGTACCAAGCTGTTTCCAGTTCCATCAGGATTTTTATTTTTTTACCCTCTACAGAAATTTTTTTTTTGTATTTTGTTGTGATTTTAAGACTGGAAACAGTTGCAGTTATAGAACTGTATAAAAATTAATCATTGTTTTATAAGATGTAACTTTCTAACATCAGGCTCAAACATTTCCAAATTTCAAAGTAACCTAATCAGTTATTATCAACAGGATATTAGTCTATTGTCTCGTATCATTTAACCCTTAAATGACAACCATCATCAATTGATGATGCTACCTACAACATTCCTACTGTTTAAGGGTTAAGTAAAAGTTACTCAATTGCTATATAGAAACTGCTGTTTTAGATTTTGAACTGTTAAACTTTCTATTCTACAAACTGAGTGGAAACTTTTCACCATCAACTTACTTCTCTACCTAAATACTGTATAAATTATCACCATTATCAGTAAACAAACAGAAGCATTAAACATTCATTAACCTCGCACTTTAATTCAGATACATAACATCTTACGTTCCTCCTGTTTTATCATTTGTCAAACTCAAAAATACAAAATATACAATTCAAACAAGTTATCACAAATGTGAAACACTGAACAAGAAACTTGTACGATGGTAGTTTACTATCATATTTGATTCCTTTCTAACTTAACACTGTTACCTTTATTTTTGTGATTTCTGAAAACTGATATCTTAGAGGTTATCTCTGCATTTCACAGGTACATGATGGTATTTAAATTCTGTTTTAAATAGTGAGATGAACAGTTTATAGATGTTGCATGATGTTACTCCTGATTGTTACAACAAATTAATTAATGAAAGACCTGAATTCAGGCATCAATCTAAATCATCAAAATCAAAAGTATGAACCTAATGAAGTTATTAACATGTACTAAATTAAATCTTTAATATTTATGTCTTTAAAAACATATCAGTTCTGCTGATGAATTATTAAGACATACACTTGCAACTAAACACCCAGCCTTGTTCTCATCAACTATGACTTTAGTTACCATCATTATAAAATACTAATTTTATTGTTACTGATTTTCAGTTGCTTCACCTTTATAGTAAAAAACAAATTTCTTATTACCACAGTTCAGATTTTTAAAAGTATACAAAAGTCTAGACTTGTTATGTCGGAGTTGAATATACCCAGTTTACACTTTCAGCAGACCCCTCCTCCTCTCTTAAGAGAAGGTCAAACAAAGCAAGATACAACTTATAAAGGTTAGTTAGTAGTAAACCAGTGGCATTGTACTCATAGGCAAAGTGGTACATCTCCTCTACCCCTTCTCCAAATGTTTTATATACATTGTTTTAAAAATCCCACATCCAGCTGTAAACATTTTCTAAATATATTTAAATTTTTTTTGTCTGTATGTAAACCAGTATGTTAATCAAAGTAAAATCAGAAATTTGATAAAATGAAAAATAAAAGGCATTCCATTTATTATTATTTGTATGACTATTATTACTGACCTACCATTAATAAAAAAAAAGTTTTGTTTTCTGACTGCCCCCCCCCAAAAAAAAAACAAAAAAACTTAGCTGCATGTCAACCCTCATACAAACTTATCATTAAAGGCATGAAAAGTTAAAATTGTTTTAGAAACAATCATACATAAGGGAAGATTTGAAGGAGTTAAGTGTTTAACATGTGTTGAACAGATTTAGAATAATTCTGAAAATCTCTTTCGCTCTCAGAAAGAGTAACACATTCATTACAAACCAAGTGACAAGTACACACAAGAGGAAAGCTGTGGGTTTAGCATGTTGTTCCTTGACTAACAGATCACAGGATATGTTGTAGCCTGTCTTTTTAAAGTTACATTTTATAAAGAGCCAATTAGGGCCTCTTAAAAACGTATTAACAGATGAATTCCACTGTTACTTTACATTTGTTCATCAGGCTGTACTTACTCAACATTTGGAAAACAAATAGGTTTAAGAAATCAATTTAACACAAAGATATGAACCATATAACTCAAGCACTTTTGAATATTGGACTTTCAAAAGTGCTCAGATTATACAGTTTCGTACCTGATTATGTTTGCTGTTAGAATACAGTTCACATCACTCATGAAACCAGGTCATATAACATCACAAAATGCATAACATACCCATGAGGGGAAGTATGAAGATGGCTCAAAATATTTCCCATGATGCTTCTCTTTCTTCAAGTTTCCAACATCTGCCTGCAGTGCATATGCTGCAAGAATGAAGGCTCTGTCATCAGACAGAGAATGACGATACCCTATCACATTTTCACGTAACTGGAGGTAGTAGTGTAGTCGGGCAATTTTATCACTAAAATCATAAACAAATATTGATTTTAATAGCTTTTCTAATGAAAAGAAAATACAGAATTGAGGAAAAACAAGACAACTGCATGTTTCACAAATACATAATTTATTCTCAACCAGGTTTTCACCAGTAAAGGCATTTACAGTCATTTTGTTTTTCTTCAATTCTTTAGTTATGAAGTTTCAACAAGTACTGATAGTTTTATTTCAACTATCAATTATAAAAGAAAATATTATATGAATGACATACCACAACGTTTAAAAAGACACAGATGTATTAAAAATAATAAGATTTCACTCAGCTAATGGTATAAATAAAAATACTATAAACTACAGTTTTACACACTGTACACTCAGATCTATCAAAAATATTTTATTTGTTTGTCTGTTTTTTGAAAATCATGCAAAGTTACACAATAGCTATCTGTGCTACCCTCCTAAATTTAGCAGTGTAAGACTAGAGGGAAGGCAGCTTGTCTTCACCACCCACTGCCAACTCTTTGGCAACTTTTCTACCAATAAATAGTGGGATTGACCATCAGTATACAATGCCCTCACCTATGAATGGGCAAGCGTGTTCGATAAGACCCAGACTCAAACCCATGACTCTCAGGTTACGAGTTGAGTTCCCTAACCACCAGGCCATGTTTAATTCACTAGAACTGTAAAGTAGTTTACAGTAGTAGAATATTATCATGTTAAAGCTTCTAAAGCACAACCATGCATCAACCTGAAAAGTATGCAGTTTATTAGAGTTACTGAACTTCACAAACAATTGTTCATCATACAAACTGAAAAATGTAGGTTGGTTAGACTTGTGAAACTAATAAGACAACACATCATCTAATACATTTTAAAACTTGTATATCTCAGGCCTATAAGTTTACCTAAAAAAAAAAAACAACTTTTAATAAACTTTCTCAAACTGTACTTCTTACCTGATAAGCAAGTGACTATCAACGTAAAACTGGACACGAGATAAAGTGTGAAGTACGGCACTCCTGTGACATCAACTCCCTGGGTGAGAAAATATAAATACAACAGAACTTCACAGATATGTAACATCATCGACATATATATACATACACATATAAACAGTGTGCGTGCGTGCGTGTGTATGAATTTATAAACTATTATTTCATTCTTTTCTTAACAAAACTTTCACTTGAAAAATTAACTTTTTTCAAAACTTACATAGTTCAATAAATACTTTAGTTAAATTGTTCTAATTTAACAGTTACTATATTGTAGAAAAAGAAAACCTGGGATACAATAAGTATGTTTAGACACTGCTCTATATATTGATAAAGCACAAGTATGTATGCACATCCATTTGTAACTGCTCAACATTTTAAATTCAGGAGCTATTTGTCTGTGAGTTAATAACCTGGACACTTGTGTGTGAGTGACATGTGATAAATAAGAAAACTGGACACTTTGTGGTGTTAAAAGTTTGTGGAAAAGAGTAAATTTTTCTCTATCTTTAAAAAAGATCCATATTCAGCTATCAAAAATGCTACACTCATTTTCTGTGCCTCATCAAAGATTTCAGAAAATTCTTTTGGAAATTTTGTTTAAACAAGATAACTAAAAACTGTTAATTTGCAAATCTTCAAACAGCAATTGTAAAAAAAAGTGAAAAAACAAGACTGGAGATACTGTAGACATTATTTACTCAAACCACAGACCTTTATTTTGGCTCCATACTGTTATCTAGAATTACATTTTGTGAAGTCAAAATAGGGATTTGTAGTTTGAGTAAGTAATGTCTACAGTATCACTAGCCATGTTAACTTAATTTTTTCTTTTATGATTTGCATTTGCAGGTTTTTAAATACCAAATTTTTTACTTATTTTGTTTGCAAGCCTTTTGTATGCTAAACTATGAGCAAAGGATCACATGATATAGTAGCTAATTTTATACATTTTAACGATAATAAACACCGCTAATAGCTAGTTGATATGGTTCATGATGATTTACTGTACCTATTGACTACTTGATCACATTAGTTCAAGATGTAAAATGTTAAGTTGTAGCTGAAGATCATCATGGTTATTTATTTGATAATATAGTGAGCATTTATAATTTCTGTGTATCTAGATTCTCTCTCTCTATATATATATATATAATGCATAGCAATGGACAAATATATATCTATAGACTAAAACACAGCCCCCACCATGGTCATATAAAATTTTACCAGTAGAAAAAGTGACTTTTCAAATAAAGCATATAATCTAAAACATCACTTTAAATAAGCTTTCATATTTATTCAAGTAATTATTCTACAAACGTGCATAATAAAATTTAATATTATGCATATTAATTTCTTTTTACTCTGTCACTTCATATGCAATATGAGGGTTGGCTCCTTAAAGACACTGATTGTGTAGTGTACAAAGCATTGAATATCTACATGTGACAGTCATCTAATGCTTATATGTTCTTGGGTTTGTAATTTCTGTTTCATTGTGTACTTAAACTTTTAAAAGAAAACCCGATATCTGTCAAAAAGCTAACATCAAGGGTTGATGACAACATCATTTAAACTAGAATTATGTTTTAAGTTTGTGTAAAACATATAGGAAAAGGAATCAACTTTTCAATACCCCTACAACTTTTGCAGTACCTTATTTAGTATTATATAAAAGTTTTATTGTAAGCTGGCAAGCAAATAAATAATTATAAGACAAATGGAGAGATTTTCTTTTACTCGTAAGTCTAACATTCATGTTTTTTTTATTGTGAGTTTCATATGTACACAGCCATAGCAGTCAATAGTAAAGGTTTTAAAGTGTTGTTTGAAGTTGCTCTTTATTGTTGAAGGAACTTTTTGCTTGAATGTTCTACTATGATTTTGTGCAACTCCTTGGAATTTCTACCATAGTTGATGATATGTTGAAACAAATAGTTTAAAAAGTGAAGTATCTATCTTTCTACAGTACAGTGCATATTAAGTCTGGTTGGTTTAACAATACCTGAAACCTACACAGATATATCATTTAGGGACAACAAGAGCTATTCATTTATCTGGGATGTTCCATTTACTGAGCTCAAAAATAAAAATAAAACACTCAATGCTAGCCCTTATTATTCAAATTAACTGCCTCTATAACATGTGAAGAAACCCATTCCAAAGGCCTCCACCCTGTTAGAAAAAATAAAGCTGTCTTAGCTAAAAATGACTCCTATCCTGCTAAAATTTATGTCCCCTAGTTCTACCACTCTCAGTGTTAAGTATGAAAAAAATATGATGCATTAACACTATTGATTCCATTAACAATCTCTAACACCTCAATCAGATCCACTCTAAATCTTCTTATTTACTTAGTTCTTTAGTTTTTGTTTTAATAAAAATGTTTGACACAGCTGCTAAAACAAAACTTAAGCACCTGTAGAATATTTTGTACATCAATTACTACAATAATAACTTCCAAGATGTATGGCAGGTTACTTACTGATCCTGTTTCATTTTTCCATCCTTTTGGAGCGTATTTAGCAAGTTTAATATTCTGGTCAATAAATATGTATTCCCCATCTGAAATAATTAATTAGGTTTTCAGAATTAAAGTTTAGAAGATGTTAATATGTAATGTAAAAGTAATATTTATGAATAAACACAAATTGCTGAAAAAAGGCACATAAGAATTCTAATAGCAATAATTATTCCATATATTTGACAATTTTCTTTTGATCTGAAAAAAATTCATCCCTCAAGCTCCATTCATTATCACAATTCTTTTGTTTCTATTCTTAACATGTGCTCAAAATTAATCACAAGAATATATACTAGAAGTTTCCATACTCACTATTACATAAAATATCTAGCACTAAAAATCTTAGAAACATTCAGGTTTCCTTCTTGAATAACAAATAATATATATTTTTTAACTTTTAAGTCTTTTCTGTTTGAATTAATATTAAATTCTGGTCAAAGTAAGATACCTAAACAAATCATAAATTAAAAGTTAACAAAAATAATAAATATAGTTGATTTAATATACATCTCTCATGTTCTTAACTTGATTACAATGTACTGTTTTATCAGTGAGTTCTTTCACTATTAATGATTTTTGTATTCATAATTCTAATAATATAGGATTCAGTCATTCTATATATAAAGTTAGGAATACAAAGTATTTGTTATAAATATATAACAATAAAAAAGGGAAAATAGTAAAAACATGTATACATACTATAAATATTATAATAAATACATTTAATAAGTCATATTAAAGAAACAATATAACTAACTTACAAAACACATAAAAATTAGTTGTTTGCTTCATGCGCTATCAGAAATATAAATTTATATTAGGTTGGCAATTTTAAAATAGAATCTATGTATGTATGTGTGTGTGTATATACATATATATATATATATCATAGCCAAATATCTGTTTTGAATCCCCTGAATGGTTAACCATAGAAAACAAATTATATATCAAAGTCCTTACTTTTAAGAGTAAAGTACATAAAAAAATATTCATTTTTTGCAATCACAAAGTTTAACAATAATATCAACATTGATTCACATGCTGAGTGCTCAAATGAAAAAAACCTTATTAAGAGCAAAAAATTTTTCTTTTTGTGAAGAACTTTCACACACAAGAAAAAGGGACTTGTTCCATCAACTGAATAAAATAAATATTTCTAAAACAGAAGCATGAATAGGAAAAAACACATAAAAAGAAGTTTATATGTATATTTCGTTTGTTTGTTTTTTATGTCAGTATATATGTTGAATAAATTGATTTGATATGAATATCTTCCTTTTGATATTTCTTATGGAAGTAACAATTTTCAAAACGTGCTCACTTCAGTAGCGGTCTTTTCTTGCACTCAGTAAAATAACAAGGAATGATGACATCACACAGAAAACTTCTCAATGGCTACTTAGTTAATCTCAGTTCTTGTTTGTTTATTTGTAGTTAAGCTCAAAGCTACACAAAGGGCTATCTGTGCTATATCCACCATGGGTATTGAAACCCAAGTTTCTAGCATTGTAAGCCTGCAGACATACCAATGAGTTACTGGAGGGCAAAACTGAGTGCTCTGTTGTGCTCAATACAATTATTGCAGTGAAAATCAGAAATTTGCCAATAATGCATTGTATTCAGTGTCCTTTGCAATGCAATATTCATTATGTAAATAATACATGGAATACCAAAACACAGTTATAAAAGGCCCACTAAACAATCAAACTATACGTGCATTCTGACCCAAGGGACTGGGTTCACTGCACATTTTGTACTTATTCTTCAATATTTTCTTGAAAATTACCATTGACTTCTTTCAATGCACATCTGCTACCGTGTTTCTCCGATAATAAGACCTACCCATAAAATAAGACCTAGTGTGATTTTTGGGGATAGTTTTAATATAAGCCCTACCCTTAAAATAAGCCCTAGTTAAGAGTGGCAGGAAGAGGAAAGAAATCAAAAAAACTTAATTTATTAATTAGTTTAATAGTTAGTTAATTAGTTTGTTTAAGTATTAATCAGTTAGTTTAATAGTTTAATAACAGTTTATTTTAAATGGTTAGTTTAATAGTTTTACTTTGTTACTTCATTTTTTTAATATATCAAAATAAGACATCCCCCGAAAATAAGCCCTAGTGTCATATTTTGGAGTGAAAATTAATATAAGCCCTGTCTTATTTTCGGAGAAACACGGGTAGTATCTCATAAAATATACAACACCTAAACACTTTAAAATACCAGATAAACTTGTTTGTTTACTTGTGCTACATAACTTTGTTTCTGAGTGTATTATCACAAGTCAGTATATTTAATGCATTTTAAAACCACAAATATTATTTAATATTTAATTCATAAGTAAGACTATTTTTACCACTTTATGACCTATCTAAATTTAGGTTCAATTTATTCTGATGCTGCTGTTAGCCAGTTTGCGATGGTGTACAAACATTTTTAAAGGATAATAATATTTTGTTTATATAAATGTTTCTAGAGATTAGAGATTATTATCTGAACCAATTAACTACATCAGTCATTCTTAGTTAACTGACAAGAGAATAAACTCCACGACAACAAAACTGAAATACAAAATTCTGAACTATATTTATTTGCAATGAAAACACATAACTTTGATATAATTTTAAAAAGACATAAATAAATGTAAAATTAGCTGTACAATCCATGAAAAACTGAAATGTAAGTATTAAACTACTTAACAGTATTGGTTGAATATATTTTACTTTTTATCTTAATGATAATTAAAATTTTTCTAGAGTGATTGAAACTAGAATCCACCTTTCTTTTAAGCAACCCTAATAATAACTGAAATTTCGTATTCTTGTTTCCACTTAACTTAGACAAAGATTAAGACTGAATAACTTACTACTCAAAGTGGCTAGACCAAACAGCTTGGTTTCATTTAAACCCAGATAATTGCAAACTTCTGCAAGTAAGTCCTGTCCTTTACTTGAGACCTGGAGTTTAATTACAAATTTCAATCAAATTTCCATACAAGTACCTCTTATCTAACATTTGTATCTGTATTTCTATATTACAAAGGTGGTTTTATAACGCATTCCTTTGGTACTTGTTAGAGATCACTCTTTCAGAGGTCTTATTTATATACATCTTTATTACATTATAGTAACAAAATCATGAGACACATTTTTATATCACTAGTCTGCATTTTAAGACTTACTTCTTGTATATTCCATTTACTAAAGTTGTAATGTAACTATCAGTTGTGATACATGTCACATGTATTGTTTATACTGTAACTATTGTACACCCAGTGTTAATACTGTAACTATTGTACACCCAGTGTTTATACTGTAACTACTGTACACCCAGTGTTTATACTGTAACTATTGTACACCCAGTGTTTATACTGTAACTACTGTACACCCAGTGTTTATACTGTAACTACTGTACACCCAGTGTTTATACTGTAACTACTGTACACCCAGTGTTTATACTGTAACTACTGTACACCCAGTGTTTATACTGTAACTATTGTACACCCAGTGTTTATACTGTAACTACTGTACACCCAGTGTTTATACTGTAACTACTGTACACCCAGTGTTTATACTGTAACTACTGTATTATTGTGATGTGAAGCTATACCATGTGTTTGCTACCACCTTGTGTTAATAATGTATAAAATTCAAAAAGCTTTTCTCTATTTATTCATGTATGTGCACAGTGGTCATAAAAAATTAAGTTTCTTTTGGTCTAGCTACTCATTGTTTTGTGTCATTTCCCTGAGGTACCATTGTTGTGTTCCTGTAAAAACAGTTTCTACTGTGTCTAAAAGTACACAGCAATCTTTACCACTTGCAAGTCAGATGATATCTTAAGTATAACCTGTATTATATAATATTATGTTTTTATAACCTGGAACAGATTTTTCAGATTTCAACAACTTGTTCAGCTACTTTAACAGAGTCTGATAAAGAACTTTTTCTCTCCAGTATAAGCATCATCTTCTATCCAATAATTAAAAACATCATCTGATTATGTTATTGAAAAAAAGATTATTTAATTGTATTTTTATATTATGTTCAGTTTTTCTTCCACAAAATCAGTTAGGTTCAGATAATTTTGAATTATTATACAATATATACATTGGCTTGTCAAATTTCGTTATTCTGTGAAACCTATCTTGTCACTCTTGAGGAAAATCAGGTAACATCACCTGGTGTTATAAACATGAACTATATTGTTACTTGTTTGAAACTGTTTTATACTTACATCCACCAGAATATACAGCTTCTCTTTTGTCAGTAATACCAAACACACATATTTCTTTCCAGATGGACAGATGGCAGTGCAAGAGTTGTAAACACTTCGTGAGGATTGTTTCATCACTAGTGTTTTTTTATTCCTGCTTTATTTTCACCTGAAAAAGACAAATAAAAACTTCTACAGTACAGCCAAACTTTAAATAACTTCAACCAATGAATGATAATGAAATATATGTATGTGTTATGGGAACCAATTATTGTATACATAACACAACAGGTTTTAATTAAAACTCTGAAAGAAAACATGTTATATAGTTTCATATTCTTCTACAAATTGAAATATTGAAGTTCTGAATTTTAAAAAACTATCAACACCTACTAAGTGGTTCAGTAAATATTTATTTAACACTTTCAAAGTCCCCATTGGGTTTCAAGTTTCCATAACAAGCCTAGAAACTTTTCATGATGAGAAACCCACTTGAAATAAAAATGCATCTCAGAATGGGCGATATGAGTATTAATACATTTATTGATTAAGAGAGAACAATGTTTCGACCTTCCTAGGATATCTTCTTCTCTCTCTTTCTTAACCTGAAGATGATCTGAGAAGGTCAAAACATTGTTTTCTCCTTATCAATAAAAGTGTTAATACCCATACCAGCCATTCTGAGATACAAGCCTAGAAACATTTGCTATTTAAAAAACAAACAACAGTTAACCATGTCTTTAAATGATTTAGTTTGTCTTCAAGACTGTTTTACTGAATCTTGTTTCAAATGATCTGAATGGTTATCATCTGTACTGTTGAAAGAAGAAAAATCCTCATTAAACATAAGAAATAATTTATAAACATTCAATAGTACTTTTCCAATCAATTAGAGAGAGTAATTGTTATGTATATAATGGAATATAATGCAACTTCAAAAAATTTTACTTCCTGTTTGATAATCTATTGATTTCTTTTGTATATATAAAAACCTTTATGGCTTACTTTCAAAGTAACAATGAAATGTTGATTAAACTTATATGGTTACTAAACTTTAGTTTAATCAGCTTTGTAAATGTATACTTTATTCTCATACTAAGATCTCTCAGATGCTGAACAAAGTACGGTGCTACTGATCTAATGTCTTATCCAGAAAAATTTTAAAATAAAACTTTATGACAACAGGAAATCATGAACCATGATAGTTCTTCATAATAGGGTTCATAAAGTAATTTCATAAAAATTATAATAGAACATTTGGTCAAAAATAATTTCAAGAAGCAGACTTGTTCTTTAAACAACACTCAACACTTCAATTTCAATATCTAAAGTTGCTAAAATATTGATAATAGCAAAAAACTTTGATTTTTCCAACTGTTAAACAAAATACAAAATTCATCCAGAGATTCTTATTATGATTCACTCAGGAATTTCACAAAAACTGTAAAAGAATGTATGGGAAAAAGCACATTTGTTCTTGAAACAACAACTGAGACTTTCTATCTCAATGGCCAAAGCTTGTAAAATATCAATGACAGCAAAAAAGTTTATTTTCCCATTGTTCGACAACATTCGGTTCTTCTACATCCAAACATTATTATTCATCATACTATTCTTGTTTCATAAACATACATAAAAAAGACTATGAATATTTTATTCAAAGATAGTAAACCTACTAAAAACTTCTGTACAGGTCATATGCCTTTTTTTTATAATGATTCTTGAAAAAGAAGGAGAGATTTTATCAGTTTTTATCATCGCTACTGGCCAAGTTTCTCTTTAAAGCCATTCAAGCATCAAAACCTACAATGAAAACAGCTAGGTATATTGCACCAAAATCTATGCACAGCTACTAAACAAACTCCTGCAAAGATTGTAGGATTATTTTAAAGTTGATTCTTGAAAGTCGAGATTTTCACTCATTAAACGTTTTTAAGTTTTCCCGTCACTAGGTGGGTTGAGGCTTTCGACTCGTAATCTCAAGGTCGCGGGTTCGAATCCCCGTCGCACCAAACATGCTCGCCCTTTCAGCCGTGGGGGCGTTACAAAGTTACGGTCAATCCCACTATTCGTTGGTAAAAGAGTAACTAGCCCAAGAGTTGACGGTGGGTGTTAATGATTAGCTGCCTTCCCTCTAGTCTTACGCTGCTAAATTAGGAGCGGCTAGCGCAGATAGCCTTTGAGTAGCTTTGCACGAAATTAAAACAAAAAACAAAAACCCTTCACTACCAACATACGCTCTTCAAAGGCGTTCCAGCATCGCAGAAACGTAGAAGCCATTTAAGCACCATTATATCAGTTATAAATGCTCCATTTTATACCAGTAAAAATACTTCGTTTTGTAAGACTAAACAATGTGTATATTTATAAGTATCTCCTGCCTTATTATTACTGATGACAATTTTACAAGCTACTGCAAACAAACAAAAAACGGCCATGAATATTTTACGGAAACCTCGATAATATTAATGAATGCAGTACTGAATGTATCATTGGACAATTTTAAAATTAATTTAAATGCCTTTTTCTTCTCACCCTACAGAATTTCTCGTTTTGTTTGGAAATTTCGCACAAAGCTACTCGAGGGCTATCTATGCTAGCCGTCCCTAATTTAGCAGTGTAAGACTAGAGGGAAGGCAGCTAGTCATCACCACCCACCGCCAACTCTTGGGCTACTCTTTACCACGGCTGGGAGGGCGAGCATGTTTAGCGCGACGCGGGCGCGAACCCACGACCCTCGGATTACGAGTCGCACGCCTTACGCGCTAGGCCATGCCGGGCCAGAATTTCTCGATATCGTTCATTTTTCGCCATTAAAAAAAATCCGGTGTTTTACACATTAATTTGAAAATAATTTGAGCAACTTATAGCACATCAACTGGAAACTTCCACGTTAAGAATTCATCATTTCTCGAGTTAGATGATTCATTTTTCTCTATATATGTTTCTGCACTATTTCATTGATGTTTTCAACAGTAGACAATTATCATAGCAGATTCTTCACTCACGTGAGCGTTGATTTTCGTACTTCGGTGAAATTGTGAGTGGATACTTTTTTGTTGTTGTTGTTGTTGTTTCACAAGCTTGCAGTAAAATTGGCTGGGCATTTTGCACCAAAAATCTAGACAAATATATTACATGAAACGCTGCGTATGTCCAATTGATTTTTTTTTTCATTTAAAGTTGATATACACTGCTGGCCAAAATCTTAAGGTCAATGAACATAAAGAAAAATATGAATTTTGCGTTGTTAGACTCAACCATTTATTTGAGCAGAGCTTCAAAAGATGAAAATAAGAAAAGTGAAAATAAAAACAAACTTTTTAGCATTTAATAGGTTAAATGCGAACACTATGAAATTAGCCCAAATACTAGCTGGTCAAAAGTTTAAGATTATACCTAAAAGAAATCCTAAACATGGTAGAAAATGCCCAACAGGATGTCTCAGTAGTGAGTTGCACAGTAGTCATTGCAAATAACTGCAAACATTCACTTTGGCATGATCGATATAAGAGTTTGCAGAAGGCTGGCTGGAATGTTATTCCAAGTGGTGAAGATGGCTTCACGAAGATCATGCACTGTTTGGAATTGACGTCCATTTCTATAGACTTCCCTTGCCATTTACCCCCAAACATTTTCAATGGGGTTCAGTTCGGGCGAATACGCTGGATAGTCTAAAAGAATCACGTTATCCGCCATGAAAAAGTCCTTTGTCCTGCGGGCATTGTGGATTACAGCGTTGTCCTGCTGAAAGATCCAATCATTTCCACACAAGGGACAGCCTTCAGCCAATAGGGATGCTCTCTCCAACATGCCAGTGTAGCCAGTTGCTCTTTGACGCTCCTGTATATCCTGAAGCAGTTCCCTTGTTCCATGGAAGGAAAAAGCATTCCAGATCATGATGGAACCTCCTCCACTGTGTCGTGTAGAAGATGTCTCCGGTAGGATATCCTTATCGTCCCAGTAACGTTGGAAGCCATCTGGACCATCCAGGTTAAATTTTTTCTCATCAGAGAACAAAACCTTCGTCCACTTTTATACGTCACATGTCTGGTGCTTCTCAGCAAAGTTTAACCGAGCTGTTTCATGGTGTGGAAGGAGGTGTGGCCATTGAAGACGTTTACGGTTTTTAAAGCCTTTTTCTCGTAGATGCCGTCTTATTGTTCTTGAGCTGCATTCTGCGTCCGTTAGGGCCTTAATCTGGTTCGACGATCGGCTGGTATCTTGCCGGACAACCCGTCGAATCCTCCTGTTCAACGCCGTCGAAATTTTCTTGGGCCGACCACTTGAAATTCTCGTTCCGTATCCCTCAGGGTCTTTTAAGAAATTTGCAACAGCAGTTTTACTACGTCCAATCTCACCAGCGATGGTACGTTAAGAGAGACTTTGCTTTTGCAGCTCGACAATTCAAAATCTGTCAACTTTTTAGCCTTTGCCATGTTTTTACCCAATGTAACACAGGAGATGTCAGTGGGAGATATTGACAACGCTAATGCTTGAACACAAATGACTAAATTTCGTTACGTGTTTACCGATTAACGCTTTCTTTCAATATGGTCTTAAACTTTTACCAGCTAGTATTCAGGCTAATTTCATAGTGTTCACATTTTCCCTATTAAATGCTAAAAAGTTTGTTTTATTTTCCCATTTCTTATTTTCATCTTTCGAAGCTCTACTCCAATAAGTGGTTGAGTCTAACAACGCAAAATGCATATTTTTTCTTTATGTTCATTGGCCTTAAGATTTTGGCCAGCAGGGTATATGGCTATAAATACGAAATATATACATGTGTTGTTGTCAGCAGCTCCCTTTGTACACGACGCTTGTTAACCACGTGTTTACATGAAACCTTATGCATAAAACCACCTGGCTCATTAAATAATGGTTAGGTAGGAAAACGTAATGTAGCAATGAACTGCATAAATGCGTGTAACATTCAAATGAATGCATATGTATGTAGCTTAAAATGTATTCTCCGTAAGTGAACATAAGAACTTAAGAAAACTAAAAAAAATTAAATTGTTGATTTAAAAAAGGGGAATAGAAACCGTAAAAAATTATAGAAATAAGGAAAACAATAACAGAGTTTACTACATTAAATAAAAACTTGATATCACACACAATTTTACTCTTCACTGGTACAGAAAAAACGTTCTTGAAGATTACCCCATGAATCCCATGGTCACTGATACATAACTTATCAAATATATATATATATATCACTTATCAAAGCATAACTAAGATATGTCGCTTCTTGTTTGTTTGTTTTGAATTAAGCACAAAGCTTCACAATGGGCTACCTGTGATCTACCCACCACGGGTATCGAAACCCGGATTTTAGCGTTGGAAGGCCGCAGACATGCCGCTGAGCTACTAGGGGGCGATCTCGCTTCTACATTCTCTTTCATATAGAGATAAAATGGCAGTGTCAAGTTACATTCCTTGCAAAATACTGTAGATACAGTCATTCAGTGTCACAGATATGATTAAGTCATGTCATATAGATATGTAGGTTTGGTGACAATGTAGGATTACGTTGTCTCACTTGTACAGACTTTAACAACTAGATACAATTTATCATTATTAAAATATCATTTAGCAATGTCACTTCTACGTATTTTGCCATACAGATATGTACAGTCAATATTAAAAGGTATGACTAACTCATGTCAACTGCACATTTGCTTATGTGTATGTTTTTTTAATCTCGCGCAAAACTATACGCGGTCTATGTGCGCTGGCCATCTCCAATTTAGCAGTGTAAGACTATAGGGAAGGCAGCTAGCTAGTCATCACCCTACACCGCCAACTCTCGAGCTACTCTTTTACCAACGATCAGTAACATTATAACGCCCCCAGTGTTGAAAAGGCGAGCATGTTTAGTGTGACGGGGATTCGAGCCCGCTACCCTCAGATTGCAAGTTGAGCGCCCTAACTACCTGGCCATGCGACACCTATCACTTGTACATACCGTCACGTAGATACGTACTGACAACATCAAAGTATAACTAGAGCATACTGCGTTATAGAGATATGTACTGTCAGTATTAAGTTTGTGATTAAATGGTGTTACATACTGTGAGATACATATATATGTATGTATGTATTGTGAATACTAAAGGTGTGGCTAAATTGTTTCACATACATACTGTTAGTAACCAAATATGATTAAAGTCGTGTCAGTTATATGTACTCTGCCAAGATTAATGCATTTATGACTAAATTTTGAAATATGGCACACATTATTCAAGGAAAGCAAGTAATACGTCACTAAGACCGTAAGCTTACGATCTTTGCTATCGAATACTCTCGTAAATAGTTTAAGACACACTTCATATGATTAGATGATACCTACATGTGACATATCATGCATACACGTACGAACCATTACCCTTTTATCAGTAACTTCAAACAATGGTTGTATGTTTGAACTATTACTTCAGCACTCACAGTGGATAAACACAAAGGTTATGAATGTTACAAGGTAACAGGTGTGTATGGATACATCACGTGCTCTTTTCTATACTGAAACATTCACACCTCTATACTTTTACAATGCAAAAAAACAGCAACAATATCCACTAAAGTAAATGTGTTACTTTGAAGAAATAAGCTACTACAAAATTAAAGCTCATTTTATAAATACATCACACACACACACACACACACATATATATATATATACACAAACAGTCATATATAGAGACCATTCTATAGGCTAATTTGAATAAAAAGATCTAATAAACTACAGCAGCTACACAACACTTGTTATAATAAAATGTAACTAAAATCATGAAAAGTTCAGGTGATTACAAAAGCCAGTGATGTGAATAACTTATATCTATGAATATACCGCTATAATTAAAGGACTGAGTGGATATACAGTACAAAAAGATAATTAATAATTCTTATCATACGACGTTAGTATTAGGTCTGATACCTTATTTAGCAGTACCTTAGCCCTTTAGGAATTTTCTAGAATTAGAAGGGGCCAGCATGGCTAAGTGGTTATCGCGATCGACTCACAATCTAAGGGTCGAGGGTTCGAAGTCCTGTCACACCAAACACGTTTGTCCATTCAGTCGAAGAGGCGTTATAACTTTACGGTCAATCCTACTATTACGTGGTAAAAGAGTAGCCCAAGAGTTGACAGTGGGTGGTAATGACTAGCTGCCTTCCCTCTAGCTGCTAAATTAGGGACGGCTAGCGCAGATAGCCCTCGTGTAACTTTGCGTGAAATTCAAACCAATCCAAAAGAATGCGGAGAGTGTACTAATGGTAGTATTTTAACCATATCGTTTTCACCATATCTATCGCTAATGGCATATTTAAATAATACTAGTATACCTAATACAAATGTCCTGCGACAAGTATAATTAATTACAGCTATCCTTCGCCACCTTAGGAAAGGTATTCATACCATAAAAACTACTGGAAAAATAAAATAACCTGAAAACCGTTCGTTATTAAGAGTTACATATTCTTACGTACGGTTTCCCTCACAAGGCCTAACTGACACAATCGAAACAATGTCGAGGCGGTCTCGGTTCTCCGCTGTTTGTTGAGGTAGATACGACAGACACGTTTATATCTATATCTACGTGTTCTTTCATAATACACCATAGTTTATGAGATAAGCTGCTAATCACGACAATCGTGACTGATAGTAACTAAATGTACAACAATTTCAAAAATCTAAATCAAAACAAGACTGAAGTGCATTTCATAGAAGTCCTGATAAGACTACAGAATGATGGCTTGTTTTTCATAATGGATTTTACGTTTTATATATATATATATATATAACCTGTTAAGTACGCGATAAAGTGAGAAATCGGAGAAGTTTAAATCGTCAATACAAACAAGTTCACGTTTAATTTAACTATCATGAGAACATATCTGTCTTCTTCTAGAGCACTGCCGTGTGAGTGTAGGATATGTAACATCCCGAAAAAATGAAAGTTCCGCTTAAAGTATCCCACAGTCTACCAGTTTCGAGTTTGAGATAAGTAAATGAAATATTAGAACAGGCCTCTTAAAACAAAACTATTCAGGTAAAATATTCGTGACGAACAAAACTAAACGTGTAGCACATCCTTCGAAACTTCATCCATTCTACCCGAGTTACTTTTGTAGATCAGCCCTCAGATACTTTCTCTTCAGGTGACGCTCTAATTTAGAAGTGAAAAACTAGAGAATGGACTTTTTTACCAATAAAAAGTGGAATTAAACATCACGTTACAACGCCACAAGAACTGAAAGAATAAGCACTTTCGGTGATAAAATTCGAACCCTCGACCCGCAGATTGCGAGTCAAGTGCCCCTCACCACCATGTCACCATTGTTTGTTCAGAAATATTTTTATTTATTATTATTTATATAAAACTCAATTTAAAGGTTATCAATGAACGAACGGACAAAAGGAAATAATTTAAATGGATAAGTGAGGTGATAAACTTTATCATTACATCGAGGTTAACTGTAGCTCTGAATAATTAGTAACCCTTTAGTAATTACTTCAATTTAGCGTAACATTTATTTTTGAGCTTATGAAATCCTGAAGTAAAACAATGACATACGTACACAACTGTCTCTTATACGAGTATCAAAGCGATTTGTTGGCCGGTAAGCTTAATAGTATCACAACTCTCAAGAATATAACCCAAAATTCTAGCTTTACGAACCTTCACGCTACTCGCTGAAACCCCAGGATGGAAGTATACGTTCTTTTTCTGAGACCAGAATGTTGTACTTGCTGTCGGCATCGCTACCGTCAGTTTGTGGATTAATCTTCAAGAAGTTACTGCCATCTAGTGAATATTTGATGTTACTTCCGAACAACGTGATCTTAAGATTTTGAACAATTACACATAATTTCGGGAAACATCTTTAAACTAAATACAGTGATTTCAAAAGAACTATGACACATTCTCCCTTGTGTAATGTGAAAACTGGTCGAGGTTTCCACTAAACATTCACATTAACCAGAAAAGTATAATGTTCTATGTTTCTAAGGAAAGAGTGCAAAATCGGCATGTTACGTCACTAGTTTGTTGAGATAGAGGGCTGCTGAATAGTTTTTTAAACAACCTTCATTAACATTTCAAAGCTTCAAACTACAAACAAATACATTTTCTTTAAAAGAAGTAAACTCTCGTGTCAAATAAATCTAGAGACCAGAAAACCAGAGATCTTTGAATAAACTTTGCAAATACAGAGATATTGGAGCCATAACTGTTCAGAATACACATCCATTACAGCTGTAACATTGACAATATCAAATAACAAGTAGATAGCAAAAACCAGTTCATATAATGATTTCTGAGTATGATTAATAAATATGTGCACGTTGATCATTGTTAGGTGTAACCTTGACGACAATAGCTTATGACAATACAACTTATAGGTATGTAAATACATTGCTGAACGTGTTATCCTGACAATATATTCTTATAACAAGTAAATTCATTCCTGGACGTGTTACCCTGAAGACGACAACAACTTATAGGTGTGTAAGTTCATTACTGAATGTATAACCTTGATGATAACAAATTAGAAGGGTGTAATCATTCCTGGACGTGTTACCCTGAAGACGACAACTTAGAGGTGTTCTTAAGTTCATTGATGGATGTGTAACCTTGACGTTTATATACATGAAAAGTTGTCTTTCACTGCGAGTGATAACCTAGATAATATCACACAGTTTTTAGAAATAATTGTAAATTACAGAGTAGTGCACTCCTCTGATCACACGGGCATAAAACTTCCCACGTGCGCTGGTTCACTTGTCGGTCACTGTAACGAAATATGCTTCCATTGGAATGACGTAGTAAGGGCGATGACTTCCTTTAATGCCATTAAGAAAAAATTTAGTTTTTACACGTAACGAGAATCACAAAAAACCAAACCTCAATTTTAAAATATCAAGGTAATAAATAAATAATAAAAAGTCAGTGTATTTATTTAGCTTTTGATATTTAAAATAATTCGAAACTACAATTGTTCGAGAAACTTCACTCCCGATCGAGCGTGTCTTTGTATGCAGTCAACTTTCAAAAACTGTATGCTTTTTTTTTTTTTCTCCAACGATTCATGTTCTTACTTCTACATAACGCCCCCAGTGACTCAGCGGCACGTCATCAGAATTTCAATGCTAAAAACCGGGTTTCGATACTCGTGGTGGGCGCAGCACAGATGGCCCATTGTGTAGCGACTCCGTCGACTTTTCACTGCCACGTGAATTTAGATTTTTTTTATCACTAAGAAGCTAGGATATCCTCATCAAACTTTCGAAAGTGTATCTAGAGTCAGGTTAAAATTTGACGAAATATTAAAACACGTCTTTATTATAATTATTATTGTGTATCAAAAACCTGACTTATTCAGTTGTCAATAAAAAAGTTAGGCTTAAATCCATTTAGAGGAGCCACTGCACCAAATTAATTCTCTAGTCACTTCTGATTTAGAACGACCAGACGTCCCGGGTTTTGGTAGTTTGTCGTCCCAACATCCCAAGAACTTTTCTCAGGACATACAGAACGTCTCAGTTTTATGATAAAGGGCTGTTGTTGTTGGGCTACCTGTGCTCTACCCACTACGAGTATCGAAGTCCGGTTTTTAGCGTTGTAAGTCCGCAGACATATCGCTAAGCCGCTATTGGAGCTCTTATGATAAAAACATTAAACTATTTGTCATATCGAATCACAAATGTAATAGGCCTACTTGACTTGATTATTATTGTAGTTTATAGTTCCCTGTCGCCAAACCCTCTCGAAAGATCCGTTCTATACTTGGTGAGAAACCCAGGTCTGAATGTGAAGACAGTTAGTTGCTCATGGTCAAAACACATTTTTATATAATATGTACTGAATTTTATGACTGTTTATTGAAAAATAGAACTTCTACGTTCCATTTATTCTTCACAAAAAATATGACTAAAGGCTCTTAAGATAATGTTAATCCTAAATGTATTATGTTAGAAAATATTATGGATTATTAAATAAATCCAAATATGAAGATGAAATGGATAGATAATTGAGGATTTCTTGGATATATAATTTTACAATTTTTTTCTCATTTCTTTTGTGCCTATCATAAAAAAGGCATTTGAAATTATTTCAAAAATGACGTCAGTGTTAATATATTCTGAAATACTGTAGAACATTTCAATAAATTTAAAGTAAATTAATCAAAGTTATTTCAAATTTGTAACAACCATTTTGAAATTAGGGGCAAGGGCTTGGTTTGGAAACTGGTCACCCTACGCTGAGTCGTGTCTTCTTTCCTTTTATCGCTACCAATTTCTTCTTCCTAGTTCTCATTGGTTTCACTTTTGTTGTACTTACAAGTCACAGCCGCTACATGTTCCTCAGTCCACTCTGATACTAGTGTCCAGTCTTTACCTTGAAAGAGGTAGCAACCCGAAAGCCTAGGAACAAGTTTAACCTTCTATTTACATTCACAAACAGATGTGATAGATGTAAGTTGAATTTCTTGTCTTTCCGTTCTTACAACAATACTGAATACTTCAACCGTATACCCATCAGTGTAAAATTTAGTTTGTGATTCAATGGCCTTTAAAAAACATCTACTTCTGGTAATGCAAACAACAATCAGATTAAAGAATTTCCATTCATATCAGTCAAATCACTAGACATAAGTGTCACTGAGCATACTTCAACTGTCTTCTTGTTGACAAGACTTTGCACCAATCAGTACTCCTAGTTCAAGAAGGAATTCGACAGGTGGGAATGTAAATAAAACAACAACAACAACAAAATTTATTTTGGAATTCACGAAAAAATTTCAAAATTCGCTTTTGCTGAAACTAAGAGGTTTCAACTCGAACAGAAAACTCAGCTCAACTGTGGCGTCTTTTAGTCTCCCTCTACTCCTGAGGTTACATTACATGAAGGAAGTCCACAGTGCAGTAGCTGCTGGTGGACTGTTAACTAATTGCCGCCACTCCAATCTGTCACTTCAGAATTACGTAATGCTATGCGCATAGTCCTTTGTCTAGTTTTCCGCGACATTCTGTAAGCAAACAAACGCGTTTACATGGCCGGATGTCTTATCCGGGCTCGTTCAGAAGTCAATGGGACTATGTTTGTTATGTCAAAATTGGGTTAGATAATTAACTAAAGAATTTGTCCTTATACGCCACTTGACAGTTGGTTTGATATTTCTTCAAATAACATCAGATTTCACTGTATGCCTTCGGCATTCTTGCAGTTTTTATGGCTCTTTAGTAAGACAAAACAATATAACTGAACCGGCTACAATGAAACAAGATCTTAGGTTGAAATGAATAATCGATCAATGAACAGACTGGTGTGAATTTGTTTGTTTGTTGTGAAGCACAAGGCTGCACATGGATCGAGCCCCGAATTTTAGGATTGTAATCCCTCAAGCTTACCAAGATACTCTAGGGAAAAAAAAAGTTCACGCCCTTCTAAATAATTCTCAGTGAATCATCTGTTCTTTCTGGTGTAATTTAACCATTCCTCAACACAGGGATCGAACTCCGAATTTTCGCAATTTAATCCCTTAAGCTTACTGGGAGAAAGCTAGTGTTCAAATGTTTTTGTACATCGGAATGTAAGGGAAAAAATTGACAGTTATTAAATGACAAACTTGAGGTTGTATAGTAGTTTATAAGACGATTAGAATTATTCTGAACAAGTAAAAATCAAAACTAAGATCATGGCAGGACACCGTGAAGCTGCCTACTAAACAGATGTTTCAGCCAAATAATCTGCCACAATTCGAAACCACAACTATTTATTTATCATTATTATTTTTAATTTTAGGTAAATTCTGACTTCACTAGATGGCGTGTCACTCTTAAAAATTTTAGTTAACATCAATATATTCAAAGTAAACGAAGTTTGACAATGAAAAGGGTTACAATACTTACTATAAATAACAGTTTGGTCTGTTTGAAATTAAGCCCAAAGCTATACAACGGGCTATCTGTGTCCAACCCACCACGAGTATCGAAACCCACTTTCTAGAGTTACAAGTCCGCAGACATACTGCTGTACCACTAAAGCAAAATAAATAAATTACATCAATCCTAAGTGAATAACTACAATACACTGCTATAATAACAATAATTTAATAAAAACCACAACAATGTAAACATTAAATGAATAACAAACAAAATATTGTACATATTAGAAAATGTGCAATTTAAGTGAAGCCTGAATGTTGTTTTATGTGGATGGTTTGTTTAATCAGAAATTCCAGATCAGTGTTGGCCTTACAAAGGATATTAATTAAAAGTTGATAACTCATGTTCGTTTCCCATTTCTACACATATTGGAGTATAGAGGAAACGCATGAGTTGCTCTGACTTTTTTGTGTTTTAATGGAAACTTTTGTGTGTCACTGCTCTATCTTTTAGGTGTTTTGGTGTTTGAATAAATTATCGTTAACGTAACAATGTATTTTAGTCACTTACACATGAAATCATATCATGTATACCTTTGGTTTAGATACTAAACATGGAATGTTTATCTGTGTCCCTTTCTGTTTAAAAATAAGTGTTATACAACTTCGTACTTACCAGTAATCCACTTTGGAACTATTTTTACAATAATTTAATATATTTATTACACTACTGTCAAATTATGGTGGTTAGCTAGAGAATAGTAATTCTAGAATGTTACTACGTTACTTGCACTAATTACTTCATCCAGTTTTGGCATGACAAACATGCAATAACATTGACTTCTGGATGATCCCGGATCAGATATCTGACCACGTACACAAGTTTGTTTGTTTTCAGAATGTTGGGGAAAGTTAGACAAAGGGCTAGTCGTACGTAGTTCTAAAGTGACGGATTACAGTGGAGACAACTAGTTAGTTACACGAATGATTTTATAGAAGATATAAAAGTAAAAACCATGACACATCAGTGATTCAGAAGTTTCTCGTATTTCCGAGTCTTTCTCCACCCTTTACTCAGTGTTTCGTGCAGAAAACATTGTCACAACTGGTTGAAGAAATAACTTCAGACTCAGTGGTACAGTCTGACTTCAGACTCAGTGGTAAAGCCTTCATCAAAGACGAAAGTATACCTTTAATGTTAATATCAATTCGCGTAGTTCTTGTACATAAATTCCAAATACCCACAAATTCATACTAAGAATCATAGAAACAGCCCCCAAAACAAACATCATAATTATAAAAGTATGGGTCCTCTCAGTCGCTCCGTCACACTCGACTTTTCTGAATTTCGTGAGTTACACTCTCCAATTCAACTTTTTCTTCTTTAAATCTCCCCATTTTAATTGAATTCAATCGCTAACATAGGTGCAAATAACTCTTAAATGTTGGAACTTTTCCTGCTATAGTATATAAAAGCCTGTCGAGAAGGAACTTCCCAGGACCAGATCAGACATGGCGTTATGTGTGTGTGATACCACATTGTTATCACGTCAAGCCAGATAGGATCTGAATAAAAAAAAATGGAAAGTCTCCCGTAGTCGAAAACATGGAAGTGCATTCGTACCCTATCCACACTTTCGAAAAAATATGTTAAGCATTTGTGCAAATTTGTGCTTAGAAATTATTACAAAAAATCCTTTGTTAACACAAAAGGTTGATACCAATTATCTGTAGGGAAGAGAACTACCTTTCTTCAGAAGAGGAACATGTGTGTATGTAAACATATGGTCATCGTATGTTTTAATCTTTCATCCAAAGACACTAATATGTAACATTTGTGCTCAGTTATATGTAATGGGAAAAATTTGGTTTGTTTGGACGTTCGTGCAGGGCTACACGAGGGCTATCTGAGCTACCAATCAATCTCTAATTTAGCAGTAAAAGAACAGAGAAAAGGCATTAGTCCTCACCACCCACCGCCAACTCTTGAGCTACTCCCTTACCCACGAATGGATTGACCGTAGTACCATTATTTCGCCCCCACGCCTCAAAGGACGAGCATGTTCAGTGGGACGGGTGTTGGAACCTGCAGTCAGTCTGCGACCCGAACGCCCTAATCAACTGGTCATCTGGGAAATGATATTTCTCATTTCTTTTATTAATGTCCTTTGTGTATTACCAGTTTTGTGTAGAACAGTTTTGTTTTTCACTGGTCTTCCGTCAATTTTGACGGGTTTTTGCGTTTGTACATAATATTATTATACAATTACATATAACGTTTGGTTAGACAGGCAGAACAAGCTTCACAAAGGTGAATTACATTTTTAAACTTCGTGTTTATTACATATGATAGCTTTACAAATGAAATACTAATTTAAAAAAAATTAACCAATTCCTTGAACGGCCATTGACCTATCTAGAACTAATCAATGGGAAAAAACTCGTAACTTCTCTCGTTTTAGGGAGGTTTAATTTCCAATCACATGAGGAGCAACACGCACTAATTTGACCCCACTTACTTTTACTGTGGTTCACTTATTTACTTTATTAGTTATTTAAACGATGACCCCTTACAGCATATGCACAAAATACCATAACCATTGTCCTCGCGGACTGTTTGTTGAATTTCGAGGGTAATTTTAACTGGTCGTGTCTAATTTTGAATTTGTAAAACATAGGAAAAGCAGCTAGTCATCACTACCCATTGTCAACTCTTGGGCTACACTTTTTACCAAAGGTACAAGCTGAAAAAGTAAGAATGACATATTCGAGGACCGAGCCATCCTCGAGGAAGACACTTATTTCAAAGTTTTAATTTGACTTTTATCACTTGAATTTGCAGAATTCTAATTTGATTTTTATCACTTGAATTTGCAGAAGTGTGAGAAACGTATTTTACTTACCAGAAAATACAGAATCTGACAAGCAGACATGAAATACAGACAAGTGTTATATCATTACCACCTTCTCTGGAAATCTTCGTAAACATGTCGTGTGTAAAAACAAGCTCTATTTCTCGTGTTATGGGCAACACGTGATAAGTTTCGATTACCAGTAGTTCAAGAAAATCTGTACGAGGTGGAGGGGAGGTGTATTTTGTTTATTTGTTTCACAATTTAGCACAAAACTACACAATTTTGAGCTAACCCACTAGAGGGAAGGCAGCTAATAAATAAAAACCATCGCCAACTTTATTCATCTATTCACGTCTGATGAAATAGCAGAATTTCATCATTACTCTTACAGCGAATCCGCGACCTCAAACCATAAATCCTTGGATTTACCGCCCGGGCTTGTTAATCTCTAGGCAACGTCCAGCTCTTAAGATAGTGGATTATAGACAATAAGCCCCGACAGGTGTCAAAAATAACGTTACTAGTTATGACAGATACGCATGCTCCACTTGACAAGTCGTCACGTAATGAACAGTAAGACTGTATACCAGATGAGGACTGTCAATTTTTATTTATACTTACCTGGTGTCAAGGCAAGTACGATTCACCAGAAGCCAAGTCAGTGTACCATAGTCAGTTCTTGTTCGTTCTACACTAACAAGTTAGTACCACAGCTTCGAACCGCCACACGTGCTATGAAGCGTTGTAGAGCCACATCCGTCTGGTGTCCACTGTTTGTACTATTTCATGCATAGTTTCAGCATAGTAGCTCATCTGCATAAAATGCTAATAATTAGAGAAAAACAGTGTTGCCACGTGACTACGAGGCCGAAGGTCAACGCATACGATAGCATTTTGATAAAATTCCGCGCAGTCAGAGGGTGTGACGAAAGGAGAGAGATAAAACTGTTTTTATACAGTCCTCGAATTCCTCAGTGCTTATCGTAAACATCACAAATGTGACGTAACACAGCTTAATGTTTTCAATTCGGAGACACTAACTCGTAGCCCATAACACAGGGGGTCATGGTCGTCCCATACCCGATGATAGAGTCGGTAGGAAGACACAATTGTGTGAAAGTACTTTCCACTCACTCCTGGAGATAGTCTCAAACAATAAAGAATGGCTTCCGAGGACGTAGTTTCCGTTACTGTTATTTTTTCCGCATTTATTTCTGTCTTCCCGATAAATACAACAGTCTTTGTTCGTTTGTTTTGAATATTCGCGCAAAGCTTTACGAGGATCATCTGTGCTATCCATCCTTAATTATGAACTAAAGGAACAAAGTCAACTGACCAACAGTACTCGCTGCCATCTCCTAGGCTACTCTAATCGAAGTGGGATTTGATTGTCGCACTCCAAACACACCCACAACTCCAGAGTGCGGGTCGCGAACCATATACATGAGTGTGTGAAATACAGTTGAAACTAAAAGTATAGTGAGTGCGTTATTTTCAAAAGAACATACAATTTTCTTGCTATTAAATAACAAAAACTTTGAATTTTATCACCTATCGTAAATTTCTGTAACAACTTTCACGGTTGGAAATAAGTAACTGTCAGATAATGCGTTCTAATATAACCAGGAAATACCTTTCTGTTACTTTTCGCAAAAAAAATGGACATAATGATTCCAAGATATATATACTACAATTCATAAAAAATGAACTACCTTCACATCGCATTGTCCGTTAAAAATATATATAATGGGTTTTAGAAATATTTTCCTATACAAATATCTTCAGAAAATAAACTTAATATATACATTCTTACACTACTGTTAGTGCCCGGCATGGCCAGGTGGTTAAGGCGGGTTCGAATCCCCGTTACACCAAACATGCTCGCCCTTTCAGCCGTGGGGCGTACATAGTATGACGGTCAATCTCATTATTCGTTAATAATAGAGTAGCCCAAGAGTTGGCGGTGGGTGGTGATGACTAGTTACCTTCGCTCTTGTCTTACACTGCAAAATTAGGGACGGCTAGTGCAGATACTCCTCGTGTAGTTTTGCGCGAAATTCCAAACCAAACTACTGTTCGTTTAAAATGGAATCTAATATGTAAAAGTAACATTTTCATTATACTGTCCGTTCAGAATGAGTCTAATATGTTCAGAAGATACATTACTATAGTCCTGTCAATAAAAAAATGGAAACTAATTGCTCAGAAAAAAACATTCTGTAGTCCTGTCTTATAAAGATATGAAACATAATGCACTCAAGAAATACTTTATTGTACTATTGTCCGTAACCAATGGAATAAAACGTGCCCAGAATATACATTCCTATACTATTGTTCGTAAATGAAGGGAATCTAATAACTTGCCTATCGAAGACAGTGTGTTGGTCACGTATTCTAATTTGATTCCAATAGTCACAGGTAGTATAGTCTTAGATACATGCTATCAGATGAATGGTAATAAGTTGAATAAGCCATTTGAAATATAACTGGAGGTAGTTAGTATCCTGATGAAGCTTGCTACCATTAAAGTGTTTCTTTGTTAATATTATTCGTGTACTTGTGTGTTATTCTTTGCATTACAACTTGTACGGGATCTTTGCAAAACATATATAATACATATGTACTTTAAATAACCTTATTACTACAAAGTTATAAAGAAATTGTTTCGTGAGTAAAGCTACCAGAGTGAGTCGACCGTAGGTCATTTACGGTCAGCGTACCAGACTGTAAATCTCAAGAACAATGGTTCACCTCTTGCTGTAAATTTGTTTGATGGATACGTTACAAAAGTTATAGTTGAATTCCACTCTTCAACTGCCCCAGTCCAGAGCTGATAGAGGATGCTGTTGCCTCGCTGTCTTCCCTACAGTCCCTTGGCCACGTATGGCCAGGTAGTTAGGGCCCTCGACTCATAATCTGAGAGTCGCGGCTTCGAATCCCCGTCACACCAAATTTTGTTCGCCGTGGGGGCGTTATAAACTATTCGTTTGTAAAAGAGTAACCCAAGACTTGGGGGTGGGTGATGATAACTAGCAGCCTTCTCTCTAGTTTTACACTGCTAAACTAGGAACGAATAGCGCAGATAGCCCTCGTGTAGCCTAGTTCAGTTTAAGAAAGTGTTTTTATTTCTTTTACCAAACATTGCGATAGTTCACCGAGCGATAGGCCTAACTTCACAAATACCTTCAGTAGTTTATTTGTTTACTTCTCCCGTGTCTATAATTTCCATGTATATGTTCCTTATACATTTTCGTATACAACTAACATTCAGTTTCTCAAATTTATATTATTACGATGGCTGGTAAGGTTTTAATATCCATCATACCAGCCATCTTGAGAATACATTTTTACTTCAAGTGGGTTTCTCGTGACTACGAATTTGTCAAATTTGCTTGACTTATAACTGTAAATATTGTTCTAATAATGGTTAATATAGTAAAAATGCTGCTTTTCATGAATTCTGGGTCATTTCTCATACATAATTTACTTGTAAGTTCAGTGATAATAACGCCACCTGTTGCATTCAATAAATACACAGCTAACAGTCAAGCGCAACTGAGGTATTAGCATGTTAAACTGTGGAGCCGGAATTCATGATTCGAATTCCATTTCTAATACCTAGAAAAACCGTACTCCTCAACTAGAGACCAAGGCTGCATTATAGACACAATTGCCAAACCCCACTATCCAGTCTGAAAAGAACAGTTCAGTAGTTGGTGGTCAGTGCTATTAACGAACTTCAATCTATCGATTCGAAATTAAGTCCCGTTAGCGAAGACAGCTCTTAAGAAGCTTTGCGCAAAATCCATTAAACAAAAAATTACGAAATTAACACGACAAACATCCAAATATCAACATTCTACACCATTTCGTTCATGCAACAAGCACCTTTCTTCACACACAGATATATATATTGATAAAATGTTATTCTTTTATTGGGCAGATGCTTTCAAATTTTAACTGTAAGTTCAACCTACTGTGTAGAAAATGTCATGTGATGCACACGGATTTCCTGATCATAGACTGTGAAGCTATTTGATGGTAGCCTAACCTCGATATCAATCCCCCACACATCATGAAGCGTAGAGAAACTTCCTACAGTAAAGGTAATTTCCAACTTTCCTCTTGATGGAAAGCTATATCAACTCGCTGTTTGCATCAATACATCTTTCTTCGTCTGTTGAGGCAATGTCTCACCTTTCATGACCAAGTTTGGTCAAACTATTGTAACTATAGAATTAGTGTTAATCAGCATTGAACAAGATACATCAATACATCTTTCTTCGTCTGTTGAGGCAATGTCTCACCTTTCATGACCAAGTTTGGTCAAACTATTGTAACTATAGAATTAGCGTTAATCAACATTGAACAAGATACATCAATACATCTTTCTTCGTCTGTTGAGACAATGTCTCACGTTTCATGACCAAGTTTGGTCAAACTATTGTAACTATAGAATTAGCGTTAATCAACATTGAACAAGTTACATCAATACATCTTTCTTCGTCTGTTGAGACAATGTCTCACCTTTCATGACCAAGTTTGGTCAAACTATTGTAACTGTAGAATTAGCGTTAATCAACATTGTACAAGATACATCAATACATCTTTCTTCGTCTGTTGAGACAATGTCTCACGTTTCATGACCAAGTTTGGTCAAACTATTGTAACTATAGAATTAGCGTTAATCAACATTGTACAAGATACATCAATACATCTTTCTTCGTCTGTTAAGGCAATGTCTTACCTTTTATGACCAAGTTTGGTCAAACTATTGTAACTATAGAATTAGCGTTAATCAGCATTGAACAAGTTACATGAATACATCTTTCTTCGTCTGTTGAGGCAATGGCTCACCTTTCATGACCAAGTTTGGTCAAACTATTGTAACTGTAGAATCAGTGTTAATCAGCATTCTACAAGACTTCAAGTCAACAAACCCATAGTTTCGTGGACCCATTTCTTTAAATAACAGAGGGAGTATTCTCGGCTAAAACAATATCTGATTGGCTCTTTGTTGCTTCCTTGATCTGGTTGTGTTCGAACCCATGTCCTTAGGGTGTTTTTCTTAATATATTAACAACTATTGATTCTTCACATTTTTGGCTGTAATGATTAAGTTTCTGACATCTATAATAGTTCCCTTTTATTGACATTCTTTGGAGGACGTAGTTGTTCCATAATGCTTTTTCACTAGAAGGCATTGTTATTTCGTAATGCCTTTTTATTAATTCCCGGCAATATAGCTTTTCAAGTTACACTTGTAACCTCTATTATTATATGGTTAATTTCCTTTATTTTGTGTAACTAGCTGTCTAATTAATTCTATCAGTTCTTCTAGAGGCAGTAAATATTTCATTGCAACCCAATAGGTTGATACAATAATATCTAGATGGTGAATTAAGTTGTTTAGTTGCAACTCTAATGGATTCAAGGTCCATCACCAACTGGAAAGTTTCCTTTAAAAATATAGCCTACTTGCTTCAATGTAATTCTTATTCTTATATTCGCGTCAGCTATGACATCTGTGAATTAGCCGTGTATCGATGAATCCTTTATTTCACATAGAGCATCTAGACAAGATGACTGGGCAAGCCTTTCCAAATATTTTGTAAGTTTGTATAATATATCTTTTTTTTTTTTTTTTTACTCTTTACCAGGTTTCAGAAATTTGTTGCTCTGGATCATTCCTTCTCGTGTGGCACTCCTAACCTGCTGGATAGGCAGTTATCAATATTTGATAGTTGTTACAACTGTCAACTGAAAGGCTACTTAAAAAAACTGGTATGATTAACTGGGCAGAAAAATTGATAGTTGATTATTCATTAACCCAACGCTTCCACTCTACATATTACTTAGAACTAAATCTAACATGCCTATCATGGTACCTTCTATAATAATAAGTTTGTTTCTCAATTGGGCAATGTTGTTGAAACAGCCAGCTAGATTTTGGAACTGGATTTAGTAGTAGTATGATTGGACTAGTCCTGAAAAGTCTTATAATAACAAACAGCACAGCTGTAATGTTAATATGTGTACATCAAATAGATTGTTCCTATTTAATATTTTGTAGTGAAAGGTTTTTGAAGTTGGAAATCTTAAGAAGATGCAGAAACAGATGTGTTTTTTTTTTATCTTTACATTTACCATATCATTTTTCCAATGTTTTATTATGTCACTGATGATATTTTATACCTCTATACTGAACTTCTTCGATTTTGTTATTACAAACCTTTTTGTATTTTTCAATCTTGTGGTTGTAATCTCTTTGTGTATATATATATATATCTCAAAGAGTTCATTTGTAGTCTTCAATCCCTTCTTTTTAATTAACCCTTTTCTTAAACGTCTGTATTTCTTCTGACCTTCTTTTAATTGTTTTATCATGTATAGTTAAGCTTTAATTTCATTTCATGATCAGATTGTCATTTTGAAATTTAGACAAAGTTCTGTTTTATTCTAATCACAACAATTCGGGGCTGGCATGGCCAAGCGCGTAAGGCGTGCGACTCCTAATCCGAGGGTCGCGGGTTCGCGCCCGCGTCGCTCTAAACATGCTCGTCCTCCCAGCAGTGGGGGTGTATAATGTGACGGTCAATCCCACTATTCGTTGGTAAAAGAGGAGCCCAAGAGTTGGCGGTGGGTGGTGATGACTAGCTGCCTTCCCTCTAGTCTTACACTGCTAAATTAGGGACGGCTAGCACAGATAGCCCTCGTGTAACTTTGTGCGAAATTCCAAAACAAACAAACACAAGAATTCTATTTCTGACATCAGTGTTACAACATATTCTATCGTTTTTAATTATTTAGTAAAAAAAAATAATGGCATATACGGTCCCCATAATGATAAAAACTATATTAATAATTCAGTAACGTTTGTAAAGGCCACATTCACTTACAGGCCTAATTTCATAAATAAATTTTTCAGCATAAGTTCCGCAACTAGATGTAGGCCTAACTTTAAATACAACGTTTCAATATAAACTGCGAGACAGATAAGTACAAAACTCACTGAGTAATGGAATAGCAGAATAGATGCAAGAATTCTCACTGTTAAAACGGAATAAATTTTCTGACGGTGTACTAACTCACTGATCACTCAATAACTTTTCGTTAAATCATTATTTCACTTATTTTCGTATTTATAATCTAAACTTATTTCAATTGTTTGACTCATATATCTTATAGTATTTAATTATTAAAAGCAATACACTATTTAAACCACAATTACGCATTATTGTGAAAACGGAAAACAAAATATATTTATTTTGCAATAATAAATGACTAGTTTAAATAGTGTATTACTTTACCCTCATTTATACAAATTACAAATCTTCTACAATCTAAATGATTATATCACAATCGTCATCAGCTCCCTCAATGAAGATAGGTTTCGATACACGTGCTGGGCAGAGCACAGATAGTCCACTGTGTAGCTTTTTGCTTAACAAACCAAACTAAACTCTCAATGAAATATCTAAATTAATATCTTAAAAATACAGTTCACAGCATTATATACCGCAATACAGCATACACTCCACGTGGTCTTTGAATAAATGTTTACGTTACATGCCTGTGGTTGGGGCACTCGACTCGCAGTCTTAGGGTAGCGGGTTTGAATCCCTATTCCACCAAACATACTAGCCCTATCAGCCGTGGGGCGTCGGTAAAGAGTAGCCTAAAAGTTTACGATCAGTGGTGACGATTTGCTGCCTTACCTCTTATATTTTACTGTTAAATTAGAGAAGGCCGGGGAACCTTTGTTTGTAATCACAACACATACTGTACTCAATACATTTTATAATCTGTTTTACTAATAAAACGTTTAGTTTTGTTTTTGAAAAACAAATAAATTACTAGTAATCTAGTGTCCTCAACAAACAAAATGAAAAATACAGGATTTAATATTCGTGTGGTTATGACATCTGACACTAACAATGTTAGAAGATAAGTTTTGTAATGAAAGTGTTAGTAGACGTTTATTAAAATAACTGATAAACAGAATAATACTTTGGTATTTTTACTGACCTGGATTAATAAGCACCAGGTTCGCCTATATAGCATACTTCTGAAAAGCAAACAAACTTTATAACACTATTTTCGCAGCTAAATGTATTAGTATAGAGTCCACACGCCATAATTTCACCATATTTTAATGTCACAACATATTATAACAGTTATGATTTTAAACCAACCGTGACCTTCAAACTTGACTAATTACAATGTGTGTTTTATCGTGTAAAATTAATAAATGACTATCATTCCATAGTGTTTACCTATGCAGTACTAGGCCTACAGTATTATCAACAGGGGACACACTATGCATAAATAATTTCCGCCTCAGTGTCTGAAGTTAAATATTCAAATTATCTTTATCTTTTATTTAAAAAAAATATTTTACATGAAAATCCTGTTTTCTAACCTATCAACACGCCAAGCAAGCCAGTTAAACATGTATTTATTTAGGCCACGTTCCACAATCTGCTTTTTAACAACTACTTATTATTATTATTTATGCCAACACGAGTTTTAAGCTATACACGTGGAACTGTCGATTTTACTAAACATTCTGTGGAGTTGAAACACAACTTCGGTACAGTTTCTCTAAGTCTAATTTTTTATTTGAAAATTCTGTGATATGCCTAAAACTTAAACACTCATGTTTGTACGAAATGAAAATGATAAACACTTATTTTAGCTAGACTAGAATTTCATTTATAATATTTGTATAGGTTTACTGAAATTCACTAAAATTTACTACTTACGTCTTTCTTACTCATAAATCTAAATCTCAGTCAATACGTCCCGCCAGGGGACTGACAACGACCTATCGAAACTAATTTATTTTACAGTAGGTCTATAACTTTACGATATACTATTTACACTTTATATTACCTTCACACTCTATAGGCCTACAACTGATATTAGCAAATTAATGACAATAAGTTACTTATTTGTTAAAATAGAACCCACGAACCAATCATTAATTGATATATTAATCTAAACAGGATATTACCAGAAACAACACCTACCAGTATCTAATAATTCAAAGCAAGATGTGAACCATCCAAGGCAGGAGAAGCTTAATGTTTGAACTCACATTCCACAAGTGTGGACTAACTCTGGGAGCCCACAGCTAAGTAAGTGCCAAGTACGCCAAAATTCCTGGAAACAACCTTGAAGAGATGCTTCTGTTGTAGGCTATAATCTGACAATCCTTTTCTAACACTTGTTTATGTCGCGAGTTTCCTCAACCAGGATGATAGACGTCTGGAATTTCCACCTGGCTTTAGAAGAGTGAAATTAGTTTGACACATACCCACACATCCTTGCGTCATCTGGGTCACAAACTTTGAGTGACTGTGTGTATGAACATTAAACACGCATGTCAATACTGACTTACTTAAAGTTAATGATATAGTGTTAGGTTTTGTTTGTTTGTTTTGCATACAGTAACTACAAAATACGCTTGCATGGCTTGTTTAATGTTTCCCGTAGTTATGATGGAGCACTGACATTAAGCACGGCTGTTCAAGTCCAGCGATACAGAAATAGCTAATGACAGTTATAGAATGTAGACGCAACACAGAATTTCAGATTCCTTCCTTACATGACCTTCGTAGAATGATGATTACATTCCCGTAGGCACACTTTTTACCCTGCTAAATAAGCCTGTCCCGCCCTAGGCAAATTCTGGTGCTGGCCACAGGCATGTACAAGAAAAGTATGCTAGTAGTAACAAAAGGGGTAAAATAATTTACTAAGCAAACGAATCTCAAGAACAGAAGTTAAGTTTAGTTGTAGTAAATGGGAAAACTGACGAATTCACACTAATGTTGCGTTTTGTCCTAATAATTGTAATTTCTATTTAACATATGAACGTACAATTGTAAAATTAAAACACAAAATGTCCTCTTAACGATTATATATATATATACATAAAGAAACGTTTTCTGGTATTCTCCGATTGAGTTTTCATTGTTAAGTGATTGTTTCCTGTGATTAAGAGTTTAAAATGAAAGTACTATAAGTCAGGCAGTAAATTGGCGCGTGAAGTCTTGCGAAGTAAAATAACATTAGTGTGTACTAATAATTAGACAACTATATACTATAAAAAACAGGAGTGCCTTTTAGTAGATTGAAGAATAGCTGCCACTGTGTAGTTTTATGTTTACAATGTCTTTTCAATTCTACATATTCAGTTGTTGTTGGTTTTTTTTTATTTTTTTTGGAGGGGGGACATGAACAGGTTCGATTTTGAAACGCGACAAAACTTTAAGGACTTTCCCGAACGTAGCTGAATGACTAGCGTGTTGAACGACTCAGTTATTAATGTAGTGATTTTTGTACAGTTTTATTTATCCCTACTTTGTTTATGTAGTTTTTGTCATTGTCATCTGTACATCATACACTTTGTTATTTCTTTATTACTTGTTATATTTTGACTTAAATAATTTGGTTTAATTCACAAACGTTTGCAATCATGTTCACGACATCGTTTTTGTTTCTTTCTTTCAATTTGAAATTTGTATGACTTTAAATAAAATGATATAATTTAACAGGTATGACAATTTATTATATATTAATTTTTTTCCGATATAGATAGCGTTTAAGCCAACTGAAAGCTTTTTTTCCCCCCGAAAGTGATTTCAGTTGGCTTAGAGTTATCTTAAAGTGTTCACACATTAATGACTTATTGTGTCATTGTTCAACTTAAGACACTGTTTTAAATGGTCGAATCACAGATCCTTAATACTTAACTGTAGACTAAAGAAAAAATAACCATTCGGTTACATCTACAGAAATTACTTTTAACCACATAGCGGGATTAATTTCACTCACATAACATTAATCCCAATCCCACTATTTGTTGGTAAAAGAGTTGCCCAATAGTTGGCGGTTAGTGGTGATGACTAGCTACTTTCCATTTAGTCTTACACTGCTAAATTAGAGACGGCTAGCACAGATAGCCCTCGTATAACTTTACACGAAATTCTGAAAACAAACACTCTTATAACACATTCATAGTCGAACATAGCGAAGTATGTTTGACGGCACCGTGTCTAACACACCAAATCCTCTAGACAATTCGATACTCTAACCACTAGGTTACGCTCTCGCTCGTCTATAAGTTAAATGGCATAATATTATGTATAGTTACGCGCTGCTAACAAGTAAATAAGTATCAGTTTGTTTGTTTTCTTATGCAAAGCCACATTGGGCCATTTGCTTAGTCTACCGAGGGGAATAGAACCCCTGATTTTAAGCGTTGTAAATCTGAAGACTTAGAGCTGTACCAGGACTTTTTTTATTAAACACAAAGCTATACAATGGCATATCTGTACTATTCCCACTAGAAATACCAAAAGTCGGTTTTTAGGGTTTTAAGCCTTAAGGCTTATCACTGAACCACAGGGAGCACAAGCATTTATATTGACAAAGAATTCGAACCCCATTTACAAATACTAATCGTATGAGTAGTTTCTCACTTCACCAGTTTGAAACAACTGAATATCTGTTAAGTAGTCCGCTTTGTATCTTAATAAATTTGTTTTATGAATAGTCTTAGCAAACATTAATGGTTTGGTTTGAATTTAACGCAAAGCTACTTGAGGGCTATCTGCGCTAGCCGTCCCTAATTTAGCAGTGTAAGACTAGAGGAAAGGCAGCTAGTTATCACTACCCACCGCCAACTGTTGGGCTACTCTTTTATCAACGAACAGTGGGATTGACCGTAACATTATAACGCCTCCACAGCTGAAAAGACGAACATGTTTGATGTGACTGTGATTCGACAAAAGTATATGCCTATATAATTTAAAATGTTTACTAGTATTATAACTTTATGAAAATATGTTTTTAAACAGAATAGGCTTAGTACTTACCTTCCCCTTTTTAGTGGCTCATTGTTAAGCCTGCGTGTTCACAACTCTAAAAACATGGTTTTGATACCCGTGGTGAATAGCGCACATCAACCAACATTATCCCCTTGTGGGTTAGCGAAACATTTCCGGACTTACAATGCTAAAATTCGGATTCGATTTCCCGCGATGGCCAGAACTTTGTGCTAAAAATGATCATCTTAAAATAAGAAATATCCATGAGGCTGTTGATTCATTAGTCTATAAGAATAATCTTTATCGAGTCAATTTCAGTGCTTTAGATTCGTTTATTGACAATAAGCACCAAATAAAATATTTATCGTTTACGTAGCTTCACATCGTTAATTTAAAAAACAAGCAAACTATATTTAGTCGTCCAATTGTAGATGAAAATATGTAAAATTTATCTCGGCAAGAACGTGAAATTACAGTATGACGTATGTATGCTTGTCTGTCCAGCACACTGTAGAACGTTCCGTTACTTTGTACTGAGAAACGGGACAGACTCTGTCCGTTCAGTAAGCGAGAAGGTTATGATTGTGCTAAGATAATGTTTTCTTATTAAGCTAGCTGCACTTAAATATGGTGTCTCGTGGAATTGATGTTTATTAGTATTTCAAAAGGGGTTTACCTCGCCACCTCCCCATCTCCTCACAATGTCTCTACGAGAAGATTAGAGAAAGACAGACAATGCTACGGTTAAGGTAAGGGTTGCCAAGAGCAGAAGAGGAAGCCAGCGTCGAATGACAGTTTCAGAGGGGAACCAATAATGGTGGATGTAATTTTTATTTTGTTTTTTTTTCTTGAAGGTGTGTTTTCTTATAGCAAAGTCACATCGGGGAATCGAACCCCTAATTCTAGCCCCGTAAATCTAAAGACTTACCGCTGTCCCAAAGGGAGGGGGGGGAGATAGGGCTTTCCTTGAAGGTGTTGTTTGTTTTGTATTGGAATTAAGCACGAAGCTACACAATGGGCTATTTGCGCTCTGCCCACTACAAGTATCGAAACCCGATTTCTAATGGTGTGAGTCCGCAAATATACCGCTATGCCCCTGGGGGGCTTCTTTGAAAGAGGACGTATAAGGACCTGTCTTGGAGTCCAAATTGCTCCTTGTTGTACGTATATTAATACATGTTCATTGCAGTAGGAAGCAAAATTGAGTAATCAAGCCATTGCCATTTGTAAGGGGGTCTGGGACATGACCCTCGGAATCGTTTTGAAAATTTAACGTTATGAGATTGAATCCCGAGCCATTTTAACTAAAAGTACTGCACATACACAACATAATGCATTTAATTTAAAAAAGCAAGTTTAAACGTGAGTTGTAGCTATACATGTCGTCAGGCCACGGCCAAACTGACATTACCCTTTGTTATGCTAGTTCCGACATAATGGTAACAGGTAAGTACAAATACGCTGAGAAAAACACAAAGACTTACACTTCTTGTACAATCGCCGTGATGAAATAATAATCAGTGATGTCGAGAAAACCCACTTGTAGAGAAATATATATGAATTATACGTATATATGCAATAAATATATATTTCTCTACAAGTGGGTTTTCTCGACATCACTGATTATTATTTCATCACGGCGATTGTACGAGAAATGTAAGTCTTGTGTTTTCTCAGTGTATTTGTACTTATCTGTTACCATTATGTCTGAACTAGCATAACATGTGGTCAGCTTCCGGTTAGTTACCTCTGACATTACCTTTTGCTACCACCCTAGGCCTAATGCTTTGCATAGAAAGTCTGATATATGTTAAATTAACAAGATGTTACCTGGGTGACGCGTACAGTGAGCACCTGTAGTTGTTAGGCAAAATACAATTTTTGATAAAATAACACTGTGAAAAGAAAGGAGGATTTGAGTAGTTTATAACCTATTACACTACTGTTGTTTAACATGTTAGTACCTACTTGTACGTACCTAATAAGCCTATAGAAATGCCTCCGCAACTCTTTTAAATATTCTGCAGCATTTATACGTGCAAGTCACGTGCTTCGCTCGATGTTCGGCGAGAAGTGAACATGTAACGCAGACTTACTCCAAAATTTGTAGTTTACATGCCTGAAGATTAGCCTAAAAGTAAAACAGTCACATATCTTCAGAGTTTCACAGTGTTAAAATAAATAACTTATTAAGTTTTACTTTGGTTCACAAACAGAAAAATGTTCCTAAAATTCAGTCGCTACAACGAAGCAGTTACACTTCAACTCAACGACGTCACATCCTGTTTTCATAAATGCACGAACACTGTTTCCCGTGGAGGTTTTTATGCCATATAATGGCTACAGCGGTAAGCTGTAAACTAAGTGGCGGAGTTTTTACTTTCTGACCTCTATGAGCGACGGAACTAATTCAGTCATACCGAATTAGCTCGAGTTTAGTGAGTTTGGTTTTTGGACTATGTAGATTATAAATTCGTAACTCTAAAGTAACTTAATAAATGAACTCGCTAACATTAGGGTAGCAATAAGGACAATTAACAACCACCCTCGATGTTGGTTCAGACATCTTTATAATTCCTTCTGTACAGGAAATGTACAAAATTCAGAATAAATTTTATGATTTGTAGTGTAAAAAACTCTTTGGAAAGAAAAAAATATTAGTATATATACTTCATGCCTGAAAACGAAAGTCGGAATAAATTCCAAATGTTATCCTCTACACTTGTGTTTCTACAACAGGGAGTTGTCGTCCATTCAACTAAGTTTCACCATTAACATTCTACTAGAATAATGTATCAATGAGTGATATGTATAATATACATATCATGGTAATTCAGGTGAAATGTTTGAACTATCAGAAATACCTTTTGAATAACAGGAGATTCGGTAAGTTAATGTTAAGTAAAATAACGAAACTAGACAAAAAGTGGTACACAATATGTATAATCTTTATAACATATCAAACATCTGTTTGTTTTAATGCAAAGCCACATTCGGCTATCTGCTGTCCACTATGGGAGTTCAACTAGAATTTGAGCGTTTTGAGTCTGTAAACTTACAGTTGCCCTACCGGGAGAGGGGGAGGGTATACTAAACATTAGCACAGTACGTGCACTTGCAGCTTGCTTACACCAGACATCACTGACTACTGACAATAAGGTTCTAGTGGACAGTATTCAATGACGTTCTTTACTAATCTGCCAAATCCAAGGTTTCTTAGGTTCAAAGTAACATCGTATGTATCCAGCACGAAATGTAGTATCACGTGACTGGTCATTCACATTACATATAGGTGTGGCCATAATCTCTAGATATTATAAGAATAACTACTGAAGAATATTGCTGTCGACATCCATACACAAGATCGCATTAACACTGTTCTCCACGGGCGGTAACAGGTATTACTGACTTCCAGAATAACTACAAAACAAGGTTTACTTAATAAAAGAGCCATGTAATATTTTAGTTGACACGTATTATGTGAAACCAGCACATGCTGAACAAACAATAATTTCAAAACCCGCTATAATATTATAAAGAAATACAAACATATAATACACTCAAATGCTTTTATTGAGATTTTATCACCTAAGTTTACCACTTTTTGAACAACATCCTAAGGGCCAAAAACTACAACAAAAATTAAATAATTTGATTTGTCTTAATTTTAAACGCGCAGGAGGTTTGGATCATTACAGATTGTAAGAGAATACACCTGTCATAAAGCGCCATTTTAGCGTAAGCATGCTCATTTTTGTGTTGTGATATTATTTTAAAGATATGATAATATAACACACTTCTCACTATGTTGATTATTCATGCCTAGTTCTTGGCACTTAAAACTCATAGACTGATATTTTCATAATCTTCGGTTTCGTTAGTATAACCGAACATGATATGGTTATAAAACTTTCAGAATTAGCAAGCTGCACAATATTTTGGTCAAAGACAAACCTCCATAAATCTATATCAAATAAAAATGGAGAAGACTCTTTATTTTTTAATCGATTTGTTTTACTTGTTTGTTTTGTTTTCTAATTTTGCGTAAAGCTACACAAGAGCTATCTGCTCTAGCCGTCCCTATTTTAGCAGTGTAAGACTAGAGGAAGGCAGCTAGTTATTACCACCCACCGCCAATTCTTGGGCTATTCTTTTATCATCGAATAGCGGGATTGACCGTAACATTATAACGTTCCCACGGCTGAAAGGGCGAGTATGTTTGGTGTGACTGTGATCCGAACCCGTGTCCCTCAGATTACGAGTCGAGAGCCTTAATCACCTAATCATGCTAGGCCTTTTTCTTTTCTAATCGAAACAAAGAACATTTATTTTTACTATTATTTTGGATCATGACTAGAAGGTATAAAAAGAAGAAAATACGTGTATAATAAATTAATAACTTGATTACTATGCCAGTCAATTTTCTTTGACTTTATTTATTTATACGTATGTTATCTGACAGATAAAAATATCATATTCTTCCATGAAGACCACAAAGGATTTTGTGATATATGTTACTAGCGTCATCTATTGAATTGTTCAGAAATTTATGACATGAAAATAGCCGTATACTTCCATTCAATACCTGTACTTGTTTATTTGTTGTCAATTAAGCCCTAAGCAACAGAATGATCTATCTATTTGCGTTTTACCCACCATGGGTATCAAAACCAAATTTTTAGTGTAATAAGCTGTTAGATGTACACGACTGCTTCAGTTTAAATTTAATGCGAGTTATGATTTAAATAGTTTATGTAGCGCGAATGTTAAACTTCGTTATTTTTAGATGCGATAATTTATTGAAAGTTTGTTCACATAACTGTTTAAGAATCATACGTTTTATATCTCAATAGTTATAAACTGGTAATTTTATATTATTGTGCTATGTTAACAGGAACTTCTGGATTTTTCTCGTTGTTTCAGTTGAAGTTTTTTTGAAGCACGATATCTAGTAGTGTGTGAAACATTTTATACCTTTGTCGGGGTATAAATATACGTCGAAAATTTAGTTTGATAGATAAATCTAAGCTGCTTGATTATGAGTTTAGCCATAAAGAGAATATAGTGTCGATTTTTAAATTGAATTATAATAACATAGCAGAGAATAATAATTTTTCTCAGTTGTGTTCTAAAGTAATTGAACAGGGTTTGTAGACCTTGACGAAACATATACAATCATATAAAGCTCTGGATACAACTGTGGTAACCAACAGTGTGACGAACATTTGTACAAACGACTTATTTTAACATATTATTGTAAAACAAGTGGATTGTGTGCTGTTTGTTTATTGTTGAACTTTATCACCAACAAGTCACAAACATTTACTGTAAATATATATATATATTAAAATCATTGCTAAAACCTGCAATTTCTTACAGAATTTTTCGGTAAGCGTGAACGTCCATAGGGAGGGGTAAAATGAAGCATTTGCTCATAATATTTCGCAAAAAAAAGTTGCATGTATTATGATGTAAACTTAAATTTTATTAAAACTCTAAATTTGTCTTTGCATTTAATCACATCACGTAGCACATACATTATTTTAGTCTGTTGACTTACACTGTATAAACTGTCCCCTTCTGTGAGCGTTCATACCAATTAGTCATTCATTATAATTAAAAATGAAATAGCACCAATATTTATATAATGCGCAATAAACATAGCTACATTTTATTTAATACAGGCCAAAGAACTAAGCTTATTTGTATTTATCACAATGCAACTAAGACTAATTTTGATCTACTACCTAGAGTGATCGCAATTAGTTAGCAATGCTCTACCACCCACCATCTATACTAAGAAGTTAACTATCACTCTTCTAGCAAAACCACAACTTAAAATACTGGGAATATTTTGTTTGAATACAAAAATTTAAACTCAAAATCCAAAACCTCTACCAGAGGGCGAAACCGCGCCCTCTTTGTGACGCAGTGTTACATAGACTTTTTGTAGCTTCGATTTACCAAAAGAGTAATTTAAGCTATCAGTTTGAGAAATCAAAATAACGTATTAATAATGTTAACAAATTATTATTGTATTTAAAAATAAAATTTCGCTGTGAGGTGTGATTTTTCATAATTGTTATCGGTTTCTGACAATCTTTACTGGATAAGGGTTAAAGTTTTTATCCAGTTTTTATGTAAGCATATATATCACTGCTCATTGACAGTGTCCTTTGTTGTTAAAAAATTAACGTTATTTTTTTAATTAATTTTTTTCGATTAGTAATATAATTCAGTCTTTTAGGATTTTGGATGAAATTAGCTTTTTATGTCAGTATCTTCTGTGTACGTATGTTAATACTCAGCAAATTATATTACAAATATAAGCAACTAACACCCACAACTTGCAAATACTGGTGACGTAAATTGTAACCCACTTCCTAATATGAACTAAGTATTACACCGATGTTTATCTCTTTTGCAGCATCAAAACAGATACTGTTTTGAGATCATTATTAAAAGAAATATATTTTAAATTTTACTGTTCCGTGATATATATAAAATCTTAATCACATGATTTGATATAAAATATCTTAAAAAGTTATTTTTTTCAAGCGTTTGGCTTTATATATGAAATGACTATATATAGGCTTGCTTCCACCTGAATATTTAATTTACTATGTGAACTGGTTCTACCTTAGGTGAAGTTCTATAAAGGGGATTTTGAGTCTGCGAAGTCTAAAAAATATCTGTCAAGTCTGTTTGATTGACTTATAGATTAGCAGGTAAATATGCTAAACCAAGTTTATTAGTTCTTTGGATGCTGTAACAGCACTATTTATGCGTGAAGATATATTAATGTCGTATATCACAGCTGCTTTTAATATATAATTCGGAAACTTACCACGCCATCTTTTGCAGTTGATAACAAACGTATGTGTAAATAAGTATGTTAATTAGCTTAAGATAGGCTTTACACTTTATTTATAATTATTAAGTAGTTTTAATTTGCACTCAAAATTAAGTCTTGATACATTTATAAGCCTTTCTTTGAAAATAAATGTTTTTCTGAGCTTACATTAATTCTTATTTCGTTGAATTGGACGGAAAACAGCGAATTAGCACGAAACGTGATAAGGTACGACTAATGGCAATACTAGCAATTGTAAACTCAGTCAGTAATGCAAATAGTATTAAAGGGACGAGGTTTAACTTTAGGGTTAAGGCTTTTTTAGGCCTACTTCTGTTTTTTCGAAATTAATATTTTCGGACTTATCTCTACGTAGCTCTGGTGAGAAATACTGAGTTTTAAACACTTCTTATTTTAAATTTTTAAAAGGATGATAATGATACTTTACAAAATAATTTAGATTATTTGATGATATGAATGAATAAGTGACATATGACTTACGATATTTTAACCATTGGCGTTATGTAAGTTAATACATGTGAAATATCAGATTTGAATTTTAACCATGGGTAGTTTTATGAGAATAATTTAAGAGTTGTGGAAGAAAATGATCTCTGTTTTCTATTTGATCAGTCTTTTAAGCAATCCAAATGTCTAAATAATGTGCTGTTGCTATTGGCAGGACAAATTACTAAAACTATGAAAGTAAAAATGAAATAGATTTTGATGTTATATCTACAAAAATACTGAATACAGCTTACATGTCTAAAGAGGTTATAATATCATTAGTTAGGTCACATTTTGAACATTTCAGGATGCTTTACTAAGTAGAACATTGGATTGTTGGAAAGTGATCAAAGGGCTGCTAAGATACCTGGAATGGAAAGGTTATCATACAAAGACAGGTTAAGACTTATGAAATTGTTTTCTCTTTAAAAAAAAAAGAGATAGTGGGGATCTGAATTAGGTGTTTATAAGATTATTAAAGGAATTGATAGTGTAAATCTGTCAGTTTTTCTTTTTTTGTATTTAATGGTGAGAATGGTAGGGCTAGGGGATGCAAATATAATTTTTGGCAAGATAGTTTTATTTTTCTGAGAAGGTAGTTGTGCTTATATGTGAAAACAAAATTGTTAAAACTGACCAAACAAGTGATAACCAACTGCAGACTACTGACAGATCTGTTTAGTTGTAAGACCAGTAACTATTCTAATTCTCTTCTTCACTCATTCACTTTTTCCATGTAACTTGTATCAAGTAATTTGTCATGTATTTCTAATTCATAAGATTTCTTAACATATACGAAAAGTTTTTTCCAAAATAACAGTAAGAAGCATAGCCACTTGCTATGTCATAAGTGTTAAACCTTACTTGGTAAGATAATTCACATTTATATATAAGTTACAAAATAGTGTGGATAAAAGAGTTTGTACATTTTGAATATAAGTATATTTAAATGAATATTAAGAAATGATTAATCTATAATAGAAACATAAATAATCATGTCTTTTCATACAGGTGATAACAACACAGTTGTCATTACAATTAATGTTGATTGGTTAGTTTAATATTTAGAGAGTGCAACATTTAAAGCTGAATTTATATATTTTTTCAAAATATGCATTGGTTTTGTATTTTCTGGCTTGTGAAATGAAAATTAAACAACAAAAAAGTTTATCATCCATTTGATTGACTTTAACTATAGAATAAGTGATTGGTCAAATGTAAACAATATTAGCATTTTAAAGAAATTTTTCTAAATTATTTATGTTCTAAATTACTTGGAGTTCATATTGTGTTGGTTAATGGAGCCCTTAATAAAATAATTCACACAATAAGATTTAGAAACTATAAATATTGTAGTCAATGTCATTAATTGTATTATTGTTTCCTGGGTATTATAAGTAGATAATGAATGTTATACCAAGCAAACACTAAAAATCGCTCAAAATACAGTATGTGGACCTCCCCAGTATTGAACAGTATATTATTAACTTATGATCAAAGCATATTACTAACCTTAGATTATAATACCTTGATTTGTCAATACGTATTCTTACTGGTAGTGATTAGTTTGTTCATAACATTTCATGTACTTTGGCTGATTTGAGACATTTAGGTTAGTCATTGTTATTCATTAACTATTGGTGATGCTTGATGTCAGATATGAAAAGTGTTGGTAAGAGTTTTAGTGCAATATTGTTATGTGTTTAGAAGCAATAATAACAAGCCTAAAACATAATGTTTATGACATACAAACAAATGCTAACAAATAGAAACACAAATGTTTGTGTGCATCCTTGGCAATGAACATATTAATCTGTATGCTAAGATAACAGTGCAGAATAATCCTCATAATAAATATGCAGTGAAACTGATATTAAAGAAAGAATAGAACTTACTAGAAAAACATGACAAAAACAAAACTAGTTTGTTTCACATACAATAACTAATTTCTTGGCCCCTGTATATTGGTGTTACACTGATACATTCCTCCTTAACATGTAGTGATGAATTGAAAACTTGTTAAATGGCTGTGGCAATGCAACTAAAGTATCTTGACATGCAAGTTAAATTACTAGATGTTACTGTTTGAATACAGAGCCTGGTAGTAGAATGGTACGGTATAATGAAATTTGTACTGTCTTTATGGCAGTAACCATGGTTTACGTAGGTATTTAAATACAAGGAATATGGAGAAATATCACCAACTTGAGGAAAGTTCACTCAGAAAACAGAATTAAGACTCAAACTTTTAATAATAAAATCAAACATATTTGTTAATTTAATTTCTCCATAGTAATTCAGCTTATTTAATATTACTTAACTGGTTAGAATAGTTTGGTAATGAACTATGGGCCTCTTATCTAAACAACTCATTCTAATATCTGTATGAAGGAAGTAAATATACAACAAGGCAAACTGATGAGAAAACATAACTAGGCTGGGTCAGTTACTGGTAAACCTCTGATTGAGAAATGCTTGTCAAAATCTTTATCATGTGCTTCATTTTTGTTATAATAGTTTTGAACTAAGTGTTAAGCAGTCAATTGTAGTTCCAAATTGACCAGAGTGGTGTAGAATCAATATCGGATTGATTCTTGTTGGTCATTTGTTTGTAGTTACAAATTCTAGTTCTCTTTTAATGTCTTCTTATGTTCTACATCCACATAGCTGATTTTCTGTGATTGAATTATGAGATTTTGCTATTATCTAGTATCACAATATACAGAAATATGATTTTTTTTATTATTAATGGCAACAGAAAGTCTGGCCCAGTAATGAGTATCTTTTCACATATTCTCTATTCTCAGATAATTTAAAACTTTCAGTATCATACCTTCAGTTAAGTAATTACCGTGTTTCTCCGAAAATAAGACGGGGCTTATATTAATTTTCACTCCAAAATATGACACTAGGGCTTATTTTCGGGGGATGTCTTATTTTGATATATTAAAAAAATGAAGTTACAAAGTAAAACTATTAAACTAACTGATTAATACTTAAACAAACTAATTAACTAACTATTAAACTAATTAATAAATTAATTTTTTTTATTTATTTCCTCTTCCTGCCACTCTTAACTAGGGCTTATTTTAAGGGTAGGGCTTATATTAAAACTATCCCCAAAAATTACACTAGGTCTTATTATCGGAGAAACACGGTATCTGTTCATTATGAAACAATTATTGTGTAGTATTTGGTAAAGTACATATTATTTTAATAGTACTTGCAATTAGTAACTTCTGAGTTCCTTTAATTAGAATAAGAACATTGTTATTACTGTCAAAATTACTTATTATTAACTTTAGTCAATCTTTTATATTTGAATTTACTTTGTAACCTAACTTCCAAGCTGGTAGTTGAGAGATTAAGTAGTACAACAGGTGTATCATATTATCGTTTTTAATGAACTTGCAAACAATACTTCAGTGTTAAAACAGTAGAAGCATGAAAAAAATTGAGTGGATGGTGAAATTTTGTAGAACTTTTATTTATTATCTTCAGGTGAAAATGTTGTATTAGTGTTAATATAGTATGGAGAAACAAAGTCCTTTTGAAATTAGTTCAAATGTAGTATTAGTGTTAATATAGTATGTAGAAACAGTCCTTTTGAAATTAGTTCAAATGTTGTATTAGTGTTAATATAGTATGGAGAAACAAAGTCCTTTTGAAATTAGTTCAAATGTAGTATTAGTGTTAATATAGTATGTAGAAACAGTCCTTTTGAAATTAGTTCAAATGTAGTATTAGTGTTAATATAGTATGTAGAAACAGTCCTTTTGAAATTAGTTCAAATGTAGTATTAGTGTTAATATAGTATGGAGAAACAAAGTCCTTTTGAAATTAGTTCAAATGTTGTATTAGTGTTAATATAGTATGGAGAAACAAAGTCCTTTTGAAATTAGTTCAAATGTTGTATTAGTGTTAATATAGTATGTAGAAACAAAGTCCTTTTGAAATTAGTTCAAATGTTGTATTAGTGTTAATATAGTATGTAGAAACAGTCCTTTTGAAATTAGTTCAAATGTTGTATTAGTGTTAATATAGTATGGAGAAACAAAGTCCTTTTGAAATTAGTTCAAATGTTGTATTAGTGTTAATATAGTATGGAGAAACAAAGTCCTTTTGAAATTAGTTCAAATGTTGTATTAGTGTTAATATAGTATGGAGAAACAAAGTCCTTTTGAAATTAGTTCAAATGTTGTATTAGTGTTAATATAGTATGGAGAAACAAAGTCCTTTTGAAATTAGTTCAAATGTTGTATTAGTGTTAATATAGTATGGAGAAACAAAGTCCTTTTGAAATTAGTTCAAATGTTGTATTAGTGTTAATATAGTATGGAGAAACAAAGTCCTTTTGAAATTAGTTCAAATGCTCAATTGGCTCTAATTGTAAAGTTAGATAGAAGAAATAACAACAGGGAAGCATAGGTTAGCACTTTGAGTTTTCTTTTCAGATCACATTTTGTAGTGTTTATTTATAAGTTCTTGTTTTAAAGGTCTGTAATTAAATTTTCCATTTCCTGATAATAGTGAGTTTTATGTTTTAAGGTTATGTTTGGTGGTGTTTTCTACCATAAAAACATCTTGTTTATGAAGATAATGTAATTCTAAAATAGTTGGTGACTGTTAATATGACAAAGTAAGACTTTTTTTTTAATATTTTGCTCTTGGAACTTTAATGTTCACATGTGATATACTTATGTTTGTGTATCATGAATCAATCTTTACAAGTGTGCATGGAAACATATTGAATATGCTGTGAGATTAACTAAGAAAACTGGAACTTATTATTATAATATGTTATTTTAAATGTTTTCAGGTGAGAATAATCTGCCAGAAATGAAGGAAGTATTTACTGTTCGACCAGGATCTAGAGTTCTCTGTGATGGGGAATTTGCAACAGTTCGTTACGTGGGAGAACTTCCACATATTCTTGGTCAGTTGCACCTTTAAAGATTCTTATCTAGCTTCTCAAACTGAATAAATACTTTTTTTTTAACTCTTCAGAACAGAATAGTTGACTATTCAGTTAACTTCATGAAGTTTACAGTTTAAGAGGTTGTCTAAATTCACTTGTTCAATGTCCAGGACTAGCAAGTTGTGTGTTTGGACTACTATGAATTACATGCGTGCTAACCCAAGGCTGCTGTAATTCTTCTTGAATGAGATCTGAAGACCCATGCAAAATACAAATATCTATTTCATTATTACAATTTATAAAGGTCTATGTTGTTTTATCTTTCAAATTTCTTTAATATCTACTGCCCTTGAAATCTTTTTGAGATCAGTATTTTTGAGATAAGTTTAATATGATAAACACATGCTTAACTCAGTTAGACAAGTAAATTAAAATTTAGGCCTGGCATGGCCGAGCGCGTAAGGCGTGCGACTTCGTAATCCGAGGGTCGCGAGTTCGTGCCCGCGTTGCGCTAAACATGCTCGCCCTACCAGCTGTGGGGGTGTATAATGTGACGGTCAATCCCACTATTCGTTGGTAAAAGAGTAGCCCAAGAGTTGGCGGTGGGTGGTGATGACTAGCTGCCTTCCCTCTAGTCTTACACTGCTAAATTAGGGACGGCTAGCACAGATAGCCCTCGAGTAGCTTGTGCGAAATTCCAAAACAAACAAACAAACAAATTAAAATTTACATCTGTTTAGTTTTATATTCATAATACTTTTTAAGTTCTGTAAGTATTTTTCAATGGGATTAGAATAGTTGTATGTTAATGCCAAGTTTTAATGATACAAGATTAAACCAGGTTTTCAGTACAATGACCACTTTGAACTCCATAGTCCTTTTCCTAAGTGTCACAGGATAGGGCAAGTTCTAAATTTTGGACTGCTATGGATTGTTTTGAATCTTTCATGTATTCTTGTTATACTATTTCAGAAGTTATTGCTTTGAATGTAGGTATATATATTGAAGCAAAACAAAATTTCATCTTTTTGTTTTTTCCAGCTGTTCTTGGGATTTTCCTAGAAAGTAAACCTTTAACATTCTTGTAACATTTTAATAAAGTGTGTGGTTTTTTTTCTTTGTTCATGACAATATTCTTTTTTTAGAAGTCATACTTTTATTTTCTATTAATGAATGTTTACTGAAAATATATCCAGTAAATTATCTTACATTTTTAAATTACTAAACATACTCAAAATAGTTTTAAAATAAATTACATTGTTAGCATACACATAACATTTCAAAGAGTTGACATACCAAGAGTGAAGAAAAATGAATTTAAAAATGTGTTCTGTCTGTTGCTTTTTACAGATTTGATATTGATAACTGAATTGTTAGCTTGAAAAAAATTTATACTTATGAAATAAATTATTTGTAACATTTTGTTATTTGAACTTATGTTTCATAGATGTCTTTTATTACAGGTAATGACATTTGGTATGGTGTTGAATGGGATAACGTGTGCCGTGGGAGACATAACGGCACACACCATGGAGTTAAATATTTCGATACAAGGTATTTATTAGTTGGTTATAAGGTAAAGTAATTAATTAAAAATACGGGGATTAATTATTGCATAGTATCAACACATATAAGGTAAAATAAATGTACAAAAATTACTAATGATTCAACCTGTCTATATCAACTTGAGAGAAGTAGTTAATATCCTTTGTACAAAGTGGAATACTGTACTTCTTAATGCACTTATCTGTTTGTTAATACTGTACTTTGTAATGCACTTATCTATTTGTTTACATATAGCCACCCAACTTCAGGTTCTTTCATCCGGCCTCAAAAGGCTGACTTGGGAAGAACATGTCTTGAAGCCATTGTAGAGCGTTACAGGAAGGAGGAAAACCTCTTGGATGTAGATGTAATGCGACTACCACAAAAAGCTGGAAGAGACAGAGTCATAGAGTTGGTTGGAGCAGAAAAAGTTGGACAGAAACAAAGGTAGATGTCATAAGTGACAAGTAAAGCTGTGTTTATAAGATAAAGAAAGTTGACAAGAAACAAATGTTTACAAAACATCAGCATTTAAATCTGTGACTATCAGGCAGAAATAAAATGAATTAAGATAATAAGTTGATTTTAAAAGAAAGTTGCTCTTTGATTAATTTATAATATTTTAAGTTGTGGTTTTAGTAAAAAAAGATAAAACCAAAAATAAGAAGGATATGATTGAAATGGATTTATAAATACCTACTGTTATGCAATTATTTGAAGTGAATAAGTTATTTTAACTGGAATATAGAATTAAACAGAATGGTGATACAATAAAGCTAACTCAACAAAACTGGATGGCTAGAGAATTGATTGGCTGTTAATTTCAAAGTGTTAGACATTATAGTATGAACTTTCAAAATTCTATAGTAAGATAAGCTACAAAGACATAATTAAGTAAGTAACATTTTCAAGACATTGTTTTGAATTTGTGATAGGATGGGCATTTGTTTTCAGGCATGAACTGGTCATTATGTGTTTCATGGTACATGGTATTATAAAGTGAAAAATTTAAGACTAAAAACTATTTAGAAAGTAGCTGGATGAACTAAGGCAGATACTGCAGTGAAACATTGTACCTCCGTATGGTCATTCAGGAATGTTCTTTGTCATAAGAATAACTAATGTAATGAAAGCCATTATTTAAAAGTCATTCTCAGTTGTTCATGATATGGTTTAATATTATTCAGTGTTTTATATTTAATTCATGAAGGATGACAAAGACTTGAGTGGTTCATCAAAATAGATAGCATTAATTTTACTCTTAATGAAAGGTTGTGTAATGTTGAGATTACTTAATTATTATTTGCAGGTAAAATCAGCATAAAATACAACCAAAATATGATGTGTTCATAAAAACCAAAATTCATGGTTGTTTCACAAAAGAGTAGTTGTTTGTGTTGCCAGTGGATTAAGTGCATCACACAGCAACATGAAATATTGATTGTAGTGAAACTTGTTAGGACATAACATTTCATCATGTTACAAATTTCTTTTCACCAAAGGTAAGATAGAAAATATAATCTGTAATGAAGAGGCCTAATGCATTCTTTAACTTGCCACACACTCTTGTGGATTACAATTTTACCAATTCATAGTTCATCAACACAGCTTGAACCAGTGAACCAAAGGATTATAGTTCAACGTATATTGATTATATGCATTTTAATATGTGGTGAGTGAGCCAGTGAACCAGAGGATTATACTTCAACCTCTTATATTGATTATATGCATATTAATATGGGGTTATTGAGCCCCTTTAAACTTGCTATATACTGTATTTTTGGCTTATAAGACACTATTTTTGTTTCAAAAAGGTTCTAAAAATTATTCTGTGTGACATGCTAGATACACTAGTCAATTTATAACAGATAATAATAACCCCAAGATAATTAAGAGTCAGTGTAGGCAGGAAGTTCACCTGGTTCTTCAATGCTTAGCACTGTTTCTGAGTTCTCATGAACCATACTGTCTACAAAATTTACTATATGCAATGTGCAACACTTTTTTTAGCTGTTATTTGGATAAACATTAAATGATTTTATACACTTAAAGTTTTTTTCAATAAATATTCTTTGCTAAAGTATTGGTTTGTCTTATATACCTGTGCATCTTGTATGCTGTTAAAATACGATAGTTACACATTGTATTTTGTATTTTATCTTCAGTGAAAAGAACTCAGTGATCATTAAATATCTGGTTCACTGTATAATATAGAATAATAAATTAGGTGCAAGGCTGTAATATTATTCACATGCCTAAATTAATTTAGGTTAATATCTGTTGAGTTAAAAAAGGACTCATAAACACTGTAAATATTATAACATTTCTGTGTTTCTTCAGTCATTTAGACAAGTTGGAGGAAGTGGTGCTACGTGACATGAGAGTCAATGGTGCAGGCCAGCCTGGAGAATTACAAACTCTCATTCCATCAGTGACAGTTCTGGATCTTTCACGTAACCTCTTATCTTTTTGGTCGGAGGTTGCTCGGATTGCTGAACAACTACCGTGTCTCAAAGAATTGAATGTGAGGTAATTTGTTAAAGGCACAAGAAGTTGTGAGGCCAGAACTTTAGTACAGTTAATGTACATTAGTAGCAGTTCAATACAGGCCTACCTTCACTAATTTTATTACTGACAGTGTATTCTGTGCTCTTGGTGTGTTTTGGTTATCATAATGTACATTATAATGATTACTAATCCTTGAGGTAATTGTATCTGTTTAAAATCAACAGCTGAAGAAATGTCATAAGTTTTGTTTAAAAAAACAACAACATATATTCCCTAAACAGAATTTGTGGTACAACTCTAATTTGTAAAGTTCGTAACTTTTTCTTACTTGCATGTATTAAACTATTTCAGTGCCCTCCAGAATCAAATTATTTAAAGTCTTATTCATAACATAGGTTTAAGACTGTTCTGTAAAGATTCATATTTTAATTGTCATGTACTTCTGTTTTCTTTTTTCAGTGAAAACTTGATTCCAGTTCCAGAACACTCAGAAGACTTACAGCCAAGTTTTCGTACTCTAAAAACATTGGTTTTGAACAAGATGAGCTACAGCTGGGAACAGGTAATGTTCCTTGGGCTTTTAAATCAATAATTATAGTATTGAAACATGCTTATCTGAGCTACAGCTGGGAACAGGTAATGTTCCTTGTGTTTCCAAATTGATAATTATATTATTGAAACATGCTTATCTGAGCTACAGCTGGGAACAGGTAATGTTCCTTGTGTTTCCAAATTGATAATTATATTATTGAAACATGCTTATCTGAGCTACAGCTGGGAACAGGTAATGTTCCTTGTGTTTCCAAATTGATAATTATATTATTGAAACATGCTTATCTGAGCTACAGCTGGGAACAGGTAATGTTCCTTGTGTTATTAAATTGATAATTATATTATTTCAACTTGCTTATCTGAGCTGCAAGGGAGAACAGATAATGTTCCTTTTGTTTTTAAATCAATAATTATGGTATTTAAACTTTCTTATCTGAGCTACAAGGGCAGCAGATAGTGTTTTTGTGTTTTTAAATCAATAATTATGGTATTTAAACTTGCTTATCTGAGCTACAAGGGGGAATAGATAGTGTTCCTTGCATTTTTAAATCAATAATTTTAGTATTTAAACTTGCTTGTCTGAAATCATTATTTTTATTTTACAGGTACTTACTTGTTCCAAAATGTGGCCACAAATCGAACGTTTGGAACTGTGGAAAAATGAAATCTCCTTATTATTTACTCCTGATTCAAGTACTTTACAATCTCTGAAGTATCTGAGCCTTGAAGATAATCCTTTGTATTCTTGGCAAGAAGTTTGTAAGTTAGGAAACCTACCCAGGTTTGTTGATCGTAAATGTTTCATTTCTTAATAAATATTTAAGAATAGTGTTCTTTTGTGAAAGCAAACAAAAATCATGTTATATGTTACTTTAAAGTGTAGTTTTATTTGTGTTGTTTTTTATATTCATTTGTTCTATATTTAGACTTGAAGTTTTGTGTCTGGGAAATACTACACTTTCAAACATCCAGTTTCCTGGAGTTAAACCTAACCAGAAAACAGATCTTTTTCCAGCTCTTCATTGTCTGATGATCACGCACAACAGAATAACTCAGGTGGAGTTGGTCTTTTAGTTTAACTTCTCTTTTCAAAGTTGGTGGAAAATGTACATATTAAAATGTCTTGGGATAACACTGTACCAGTGGCACCTGACTGTGTCACTTTAACCCAGGTTTTACAAGTGTTATTTTGGGATAAAAAAGATTCATTTACAGATATTTATTTTAGCCCAAACTTTGAAAGAGATTTATGTGAATGTTTTATCATAATCAGAAATATATTAATTTGATAAAAGTGCAAAATATAGCTTGAAAGTAAAAGATGAGTCTTAGTAAGTAGTCTGAGCCGTTTTTCATTTTTTCGTGTGTTGTTAGTTACAGATTGGGTTAATATTTCATTATAATTTTAACACCACTGATAAAGACATAGAGGTTTTATCTGCACAGACTGTTTATATTCAGTATGTTTTATTGAAGCCTGACTGAACATATGAAGTTACTGTGGTATATGAAATGAAACTTCTTGTAAAATTAAATTTTGTTTCATTCTCCTGAAGGACTTTTTTATAACTTACAATTTCTGTAAAATATTTTTGCACTGTGGTGTTTTTATTAAGTACACCAAGTGGAGCTGAACCAAACTAATTAAAAATCCCAAAGGCAGATGATGTTTTAATTGTTTTTCTATAATATTTATTAAAGTTATTTAGATCCCAGCATCATAAGCATAGCTTATCACAAGTTTATATTTAGTAAAAAAAAAAAAATCTAAGTTGTTAATGTGGAACATTTAAGGTTCATATTACATGCAAACCATTCGTATCAAATCAATAATATTCTTAAATTCTATTGGAAACACTCGTGAGGAAATATAAAGTGTAAAACAGTTTTCTAGTTTGTGAAACAACACAGAAATATACTATAATTTCCATTGTATTATCCTCCACGGCTGAAACTTGTGTTCAAGAATCTGAGAGTTCACTGCTTTATCAGGTTTTTAATGTTCTGACTGTTTTCAGTTGGTTTACATTGTTCTGCATACTTAAATCTAGACAAAGATTAATATACATGTTTTTAAACTGAATTTAATTTTTTTTCAACACTGAAAACAAATTGAAGGTTGTGGCCAGATGAAACTCTGTTTGAACTTGTGTCTATCTAATTTGATGAAGAAGCATTATGAAAGAAAAGTCAAAGTGCTATAGTAGCATGCTACAATTTCTGTTTGAAAAGTGTCATTAAATGTAAGTGTTTATAAAGAAACTGAAGTACAGTACAGCTTTACTGAATGTTTCATTTAACCTGGATTATTTCTGTCAGCTTACTAGAGCAGTGTATAACATTTCAGAAATTGGATATATTGTGTGAGAGAATTTTCATTTTAAAACCTAATTACATTTTTACATTGTGTAGTGGAAAGACATAGCTGAATTAAACAAACTTGTACATTTGAGAGAACTGAGAATTTCTCATAATCCAGTGATGACAGAATTTACCCCAGAAACTTGTCGACAGTTGGTCATAGCAAAATTGGACTGTTTACAGCGGCTAAACAGAGAAGAGGTAAGGAGAAAAAAAAATTTTAGGATTAGTTGACTTAGAGTAGATATGTCTTATGTAAATTTTGATTTAATAAAATAAGAATAGAAACATATCGGAAATAAAATATAAAGTCAATCATTACAATGATAATAAGTTTTTAAAAACTTTTGGTTGTAAAGCAAATGATGTCCAATAAATAGATATTTGATAATACCATGTGTAACTTTTAAACTGCTGTTTATAGGTGACGAGACAAGAAAGACGTGGTGCTGAATTGGATTACTTAAAACGATACTGGCAAAGTTGGCTCCAGAATGGAGGACATTCTGATTTACAGAAAGCTAAACCTACTTTTGACTTCATAGCAGAACACCCCAGGTTTACTAAGTTAACTGAAAGTAAGTTATCTGTTCCAAATCCACAGAAGGTTTTCAGAAAATTGGCAAATAAGACCTGTTTATCAGGACTTGTTATTATGTGAACCAGAAAAAAAATGATAATGAAACAAACAAATAAATAAATTATTACTTTATATGTTTAATAATTGTCAATTATACTTTAATTTACTAAACATAAAGGATCTGTTAATTCAAATGCAAACTGTATTTAAACATTATTCAAGACAGATGTGAGACTTTAGTGTCACGTATGCTATAAATTTTTGTTGCTGTGAATAAGACTGTTAGAATGTCATTACTTTCTTATTGGTAACATGTTTTTCTGGTTTATTTTTTTTTAGACAAAAATTTTTTTTTGTTTTTTAATGCATCTAGTCTATGGACCACTAGAAGAATCAGAGGTTCGACAACAACATTCATGTCTCAGGAACAGTTTGATCAGTATCCTTTATTAAACATTTATATTTCCTGTACAGTAAGATTTATAGAAACTTTATAACCACTTTACTTAGATATGTCAAACATTGAGAACAGTGAAAAAATACATTTAAATTTAGTTTTGTTCAAAACAAATCTAATTTACTGTCATATAAAAAATAATTGTTTTAACTCCAGAAAGTTGACATGATGGGTCTCTGTGTCTGGTTGAGGTTAATTAGTAAATGAAGAAATACTTTAAGGATAATATCTAAGTGTGTTTTTTGAGATTTATATTGTTTAAAGGATTTTAGAATCTGTAGAAATGTGTTCATGTTTAATATATCTGGATGTTTCAAATGTGAGCTACATTTACAAATGTAGTAAAGAATGCAGCTATTTTTTAAAAATATGTAAATTCATTTAACGTGGAGGTCAAGGTATACAGGGTGGCCCACAAATATGTATACAGTTGATAATTTATTTAACATGGAATTATAGGAAAGTTAATCCCACCAGTGTTCAAATTGGAACCTGTTGCATTCACACAACTCTGGAGTCTGCCTGTCACACTTATGCAAACTTTCTGACATGTAGTTGTCTGTCCATCAAGTTCTATAAATGTGTCTTTCATTTTATCAGCATTTCATTATTTCTTGCTGTACACTTTGTTCTTGAATACTTCACAGAAGAAAAAGTCTGTACAGGTACAACGTGGTGACCATGGAGGCATCTTGTTTGTGCCTCTGTGACCTATCCACCTCAAAGGAAATTTTTATCAAGACAGTGGTAGATCTCATGAGCAAAATGGGATGGTGCCCCATCGTTTTGAAAGTAGAGCTCTTAGGGTTGTCTGGCTGTAAATATAATTCTGGAATGATGCAACTGTATACATATGTTGGGACTACTCTGTATATTAACTAAGGAATAAGTTTGTAGACATGAGTACAAAAACAAGTGTAGCTACATTTTATCTTATGTTAAATTGATTAAATCCATAAAAATCTGAGTAGAATATGTTCAACATCATTTTATGAAATTTACAGGAGATGTTGTCAGATTTTTAAAGCATACAAGAAGATGTCACCAGATTTTTAAATGTATAGGTAACATCTAAAGCTTAATCATAAATAGAAATGCAACTAACAAATTGTTGGCCTTAATACAATTTTTAGCTGTTGAGATCTGTACCCCTAATGATCCTAGCTTCTCACCAGTGATTAAAAAACTTCCATGTAAGTCTCTTTATTTGCATTTACACAGTCAAATTGTTTAAAGACCTTTTTCTTATAAGAACCAAAGGTAAAAGATTCATAGAAATTCTTCATATAAAGGTATAACTGAAATAAAATAGTTTTTAGTAAAGGTTTTCTGTTTTTTGGTTGGAATTAAGCACAAAGCTACACAATGGGCTGTCTGTTCTCTGCCAACCACCAATATTTAAAACCATGTTTCTAGCAGCGTGAGTCTGCAGACATACTGCTATGCCACTGGGGGGACAAGTAAAGGTTCTTGTGGTGTATAGCAGCAGGTAGTTAGTGTTGTAATGCCATTGACATGCTAATCACTTACAAACTGTCAATTGTCAGTGACATCCGTGAGTTTTACTTTAATCAATTTGTTAACCTTTTCTTACATATAAATACAAAATATGTGAATGCATGTATAAACAAAATTTGTGTATGAAAATATTTTATAATATACAGTACCATGTTCCATATTTTATAATATACAGTACCATGTTCCATATTTTATAATATACAGTACCATGTTCCATGTTTTATAGTATACAGTACCATGTTCCATGTTTTATAATATACAGTACCATGTTCCATATTTTATAATATACAGTACCATGTTCCATATTTTATAATATACAGTACCATGTTCCATGTTTTATAATATACAGTACCATGTTCCATATTTTATAATATACAGTACCATGTTCCATGTTTTATAATATACAGTACCATGTTTCATGTTTTATAATATACAGTACCATGTTCCATGTTTTATAATATACAGTACCATGTTCCATGTTTTATAATATACAGTACCATGTTTCATGTGTTATAATATACAGTACCATGTTCCATGTTTTATAATATACAGTACCATGTTTCATATTTTATAGTATTTAAAATATTAAATTGAGATTTAATGAAATTTTAACCTTTTGTGTTTTTAAACTTAATTTTGTCTGTTAAAGATGGGTGTTAGTATAAATGCCATTCTCTACCTGCCATTGAAAAAGACGCATTTTGTAAATGGTCAGTCAACAATTTGTCTTTGTGGAAAGTGATTTATAGAAGAAATTCCTCAAAATTTCTTGAAATTACCAGTTCATATGTTAGCTGACCTGTTATTTTGATCATTGGGACATGAGTTAAAATGGTAAAATTTTGGAAAGATCAGGTGTTCACTGGTTGTCCTTGCAGTAACTAATGTGGATATTTAGTGCCCCAGAATGGTTTAAAATGCATCAAAGTGCATATAGATCACTTTTGTTTCAAGAGGCCTAGGTGAATTTCTGTGTTATGAACTAGGACAGAGATAAAAATCTCTTAAAGGCAGCATGTTTACTAAGAGAATTTGTGCCTCACCCATCCCATTTTGGGGGCCATGCTGAATCCTTCTTCTGGTCTGATGTAATCAAAGGCTTAGCATGAATCACAGAATATAATCTGGAAGCCAAGAGAAACAGCAGAAGTTATGTAAAGAAACCTCCATGTAAACCAAGCTTGGTTTAAATCCTTTAGTAGGATCATTTTGAATTGTAATAGAACAAAAGTCATATATTCATTGTTAATCTATAATTTAGTGAATTCTAAATCATTGTACAGATTATAAATGTCATTTTCAGTGCTTAGGTTTAAAACATTGCAAACTATAGAATTCCTTCAAGTTGCTAAATAATTATTTTCTTTTTTACAGCCACAATGACTGTTGGGAAGGTTAAAGCTTTGGTGAAACGGATGTATAATGTTGGTGTTCATGAAATGAGCTTAGGCTGTGTCAGCAGTCAGGTATTTTATCTCATTATTCATTGTATAAGACAGCTGAAACTAAACATCCATCGTCTAGTACTTGAAAAACAACCACAACTTTAGTCTTTAAAGTTCCATTTAGTAAATAAAAGTTTTATAAATTTTCAACTATAAAAACAAACAAATTACTCAATCTTCTTTCTAGAATGACTGCAGAATGCAGAAAAAAATTACTTATCATAAGTAGTCTCAGGCTAATAACAGTTTAAACCTTTTTCCATTTAATTATTACTTGATTGCTCATTTAACTATAGCTGACTATTAAACTTACATAACAAAGCTATAAATAAACCAGCAAATATATAGCTTGAGTAACAATAAACAAAGTATTAAATTATGTAACATAAGAGAAGCATATCTTGCTCAGAAGTATGGTTAATGAAACAGTTTTTAATTTAAGTTTTAGTTTCTTAATTTTAAAAGGAAGTATTCAAATTAATTTTCAATATTTACTTTTCTGTACCACATGATACTCGCTCATTCCAAATTGCCAATTTGAAATATTCATATTACCCCTGTATAATGCCCTTAGCTTAACATAAATTATGTATTCATACTCTGGATATTTTTAAGGCGAAACATAATTTTATAGTGTCCTGTCGTCTTACCTTGTGGAGATATAAACCATGCTATGCCCTCTTATATCGCATCCTTCTTATGCTAAATCAATTTATCAATCACCACATCCGACTGACTCATTCTCGTAACATGTTTTAAATAATTTGGCCTACAGATAACATTTTAAAAATAATTGGAGTTACACATGACATATTTTAAATCATTTGTCCTGCGATGTGTTTTAACTTGTTTTGCTCACACGTGTTTTAACCCTTTTGCTATGGTTCACAGGTCAAAGGTCATGTCACTGCATTTGTTGACTTTGTTCAAAATTTTATTGAACTACTATTTTATGAATTTATGTCAGTAAGTTTGGAATCAACTTGTAGATTGTACTTCAAAATTTATTATATTTGAGTTAATTTAAAAATAAATATTAAAAGAACACATTTAAATACAGGTTTTAGTGAGTCACATGATATGTTGAATGCAGCACTTTTTAAAATTAGATGTTTGTGATGTCAAGATACTAAGTCTATAGTATCATACAAATTCGGAACTCAAATTACTAATACTGAAAAGCTAGAATATGTTATAAGTTCCTCATATTTTTTTATTTTTCTGAGATATGATTTATGTACTGAATCAAACAATGTGGTTCTTTTCAACTTTTTCCAGTTTTTTAAACAGTTCCTTATATACTTTTAACTACTTTACTACAAGTCTATTAGATTTTGTGAAGCTACACATTGTATCAAAAGCTATAGTGCATGAACTTAGCATGTTCAGATGTATAGATGAACCAGTGTATGTTATATTGAGCCCGTAGTGAAAGGGTTAACTTATTTGGCTCACACATGACATGTTTTAAATCAGTTGGCCTACAGATGACATCTTTTGAATCTTTTGGCTTACAGATGATGTTTTAAATCATTTGATTTACAGATTCATTGTTGATATTGCTGAAATCACCTTGATCAGATAAGAACATTATTTTAATTCACTTATAGCTTAGTTAGAAAGTAACTTAATAGCATATTTTTGTGATAAGTAAAAATTATTGTTCATTACTACCATTGTTACCAAAAATAGACTTAAGTTTTGTTGGAGGCTGAAAAACAAGAAACAAGTACTACATTTCTTGGTTTTTGTGATTTATTTATTGTTATAAAAGTAAGTAAAATGCAAACTTACAAACTCGTTAGGTTAGACAAGGGAACATAAATAAAATCATTTTTCAGCAAGATATGCATGTGAGCTACTTCACATAAATTAATAAATTGTAACTCAAGCTCGATTCTTTACAGCTTTGTTACACAGGTTTATTAGTTAGACAGGGTCCAAAGAGTTATAAAACAATAACACTAAATGAAAATAGTTATAAACTGTTATTAGCCTGAGACTATTTAGGATAAATATCTATAATTTTCTCTTACTGCCTGCTGTTATTCTAGAAGACCAGGTAATTTACACTGTATATATATATATTTGTAGTCACAAGATTGGTCAAATGAACAGAATGCTCTTAGTGTTAAGGTAGAGACTCATTTAGTTTTCATTTAGGAGGTTCTAGAGATTTTCAAAGAACTGTAAGATGAAAAATTTTTTTTTTCTCTTAATATGAATATCCAGTAGTGCTCAGACAAGTCAGAGTGAGTCAGACTGAACAAAATATATTCACAGACAAATCTTTAGTAGAAATACCTTCCTAAAATTACCAGTATTTTGTTACTAAAAGCTTACCAAATACCAGGAAGATACAAAAAGTAAATTTGGGTTATAGTAAATGTGCTTTATCCAGTGGCTCGATTTGATGTGTGTAAGGTTAAAATCATTGTCACATTTATTAAGTAAGGCTATTGTCACATTACTAGAATTTTGCTTCACAGTGATATCTACATGTAACTTAGTTTAAAATTTGTTTTTCAGGCAGCAAACATGGAGATAGAATTGGACAATGATTTGCGTCAGTTGTCTTTTTACTCTGTTGGTAATGGGGATCGTCTCTGTGTCTACTGGTGAAAACTTCCCCTGCCCAATACTATGAGAGGGAACTTTCACTTTTATGTTAAATTTTACTAATCATCTGATGTTTTAGAGATGCTTTGTTACTTAAAAATGATAGAGGGCAAAGACAGCAGTGTTGTTTATGATTGCCGAGTAAATATTATGTTCAATTGAAAAGTATTTGAAAAATAAAATTATTTTACACAGCTCATGACATGAGGTTCTTGTGTTAATTATCAGAATTCAATGTGTTACATATTATAATTTATTTTGGATGAGTTTCACATTTATTATATTACTTGCATTACATATTACAATTTCAAAGAGACAAATTTTAATTTTAATTTAGAAGTTAATTGAATCTCTATGTATCACATTTATGATATTTGCCAAGAAGATTGATACACAGTTTTCTTTAACACAGATCTATTTTGATATACAAACAACAATACAACTTATAATAGTGATTATTACAAGTAGTTAATACAGGTAATTAGTTATATACAATAATTTTGTAAACTTGCAGACAATACTGAGTTTTCTATCCAGTGTGTAACTGAATATTTTATCGATGGTCCAGGTACATGTCGAGCTAATTCTCAGTTGATATTGGTACACCTTACTGAAGCTAGCTAGCTTGGTTGGCCTCATGTTGCTGATCTTTTACCAATGAAGGTAATTAATGTCCTAAGTTAATTTCAGTGAAGTTGAATGATTAGTAATTTTCAAAATCTACAATTGTTCCTCGTCCAGTTCTGCAGTTTTCTGATCAATGAGTGTTAATTGCAATTATAGCTTGTTAGGCCTATAATATACTGAATTCAGTTGACCAGTAATAATCTGTCTCTTGGAATGATGATTTATATAGTTTAAGACAAGATTCTTGAAAGTTCAACAACATATAAAAATGCATAAACCACATATTGTTGACTTTGCTATTGAGCATCGTATACAAATTTATAGAACAGGCAGGACTTGATTAATACACATCCAGTAGTATACGTCACATGCATCAAACTGAAACACACATAGGTATTAAAATAAACATAACAGTTAAATCCATTACAACTTTTACCCACAAGTATAACAGAAACATAAGTTAAATGAAGTGCAGAAGATTTGTTAAATGTTAACTATTGGGTAATAATAACTAACTATTAGCTTGGCTTTAGGTAGATTAAACAATTTTACTGTGACTAGGATAGATATTTGATAATATTATAGGTGAAAACTTGGAAAAATCTCCGGTTTTGTTTAGGCCTTTTTTTTTTCTTCTGTCCAAATCATAGTTAAAAAATTATAATATCAAAATTTCCCATTTTGTCTTTTAAATCCATTTCGAAGAGTAGAAAAAACAATGTTATAAACTAATTTTTGTAACTGTTATTTTAATGTACTTTAGTATAAATAGGTTTATTGAAGTTAATGCAGTGTATAAAAACTGAACAATTTAAGTTTCTACTGTAATGTTTAAGCCCCCTTATAAAACTTATTGCTATTGAGTAGAAATTTACTTTAAATTACTTTTTAACAGCAATTATGCCCAAGAAACTGCCATAAAATGTCTTATGAGAAACAAAAATTACAAAGGCAAATGATTTTTTTTCTTTCTTTACTATTGTATCATCATTGTTCAACAGAGTTAACTATGTGACATTCCTAACAATAAAAAACATTCTTTTAAAGCATTCTTGTATTTCTTTTATTTGAATTTAATACTTTTGTTTGATTCTTATAGAGAAAAACTAATTAGAAAAGTAGAAAAATTGAGTTATTTTTTTCTGGACTGCTGCAAAAAGAAAGGATTTAGTCAAAGTTCTTCCAGGATGGCTATTAAAAGTAAAGGTTTTGTCAGACAAAATTTGGGTGATCTTTGGAAGTACGTAAGTTGGAAAAAGCATCTATTTGAGAAAACTGGATGATTTCATAAGAAATATAATATCCAGATGAACAATTGATACTCTTCTGTGTTAATTTAGTAAATTGTGTTGTTTTTTGAAAGTTTCTGGGAGGAAATATACTAAACCAGTGAGTGCAAGTTTACAATAACTTGCATAAAAGCTGAGTTTTATTCTGGTTTTTTAAGACTATTTTAATTTTTCTCAGAACATTTTGTTAGAATAATATTTTGCTACTCATCCATAGTTTTCATTGTAACATTAGACTTTTGTTACACTGATTACTTTTAAGTTGAAAAAAAAAAGTTCATTTTGGTATTTTCAACTTGAATGGGTTTTAATGTGTCAAGAAAAACATGCAATGACCATTAAACATTTTGTACAGTAACATGCTTTTAGTTTAGTGAAGTTTTCTTAGAATCTATCTTTGGTCTATGCCATTAATTAGTTGTTATTTTTCCATTCTAATGCAATAAGACTCTCTAACCTCTCATCTTTCAGTGTGAAATGATAATGTGGTTTTTGTAAAACTAAGTGTGCTGAAGGTTCATTACAGGATCTGTTAATAGCATTGGTACTCTCCATGTACAGGTGACAAATTAGTTGTTTTTTTCTAGTGATGAAAGTACTTGCTTCACAATTTGATCTAGGGTGGTTATTCTGAACTTGACAGGTTGCCATAACCATATCTCAGAGACTAAGACTGGGAGAACTTGTTCTGTAACTCAAACTGAGATAAAGTATGAAAGGAATAAAACCTGCATCAAGTCATATCTTAATTGTAGCTCCAAGAATTTGTTGTCCACTCACCTCAAAGCCAAGTTGGAAATGAACTCGATAAGTATCCTTAGTGATGCTGTATTATAACATGATTGTTATCTGATCAGTTTCATGGTGAACCACATGTACCAAGGTCTCCACCCTGTCTCTGTTATTACTGTAGTATTGTTCTACAGGTCCATGGTGAATGGTAGGATGCACATTCCCTGTACCACAGTCTAAATCCTATCTTTATTATAACTGTAGTACATTCTTCAGGTCAATGGTGAACCATATGCACCAAGGTCTCTACCGTGTCTCTGTTATTAATGTAATATTGTTCTCCAGGTCCATGGTGAATGGTAGGATCTACATTCCCACTACCAAAGTTTCCACCCTATCACTGTTATTACTGTAGTACCATTCTTCAGGGTAGGATCTACATCACCTGTACCAAGTTCTCCATCTTATCTCTGTTGTTACTGTAGTACTGTTCTACAGGTCCATCGTGAAGGGTATGATCTATATCACGTGTACAAAGGTCTCCACCCTGTCTCTATTATTTCTGTAGTATTGTTCTGCAGGTCCATGGTGAAGAGTGTGATCTATATTACCTGTACCAAGGTCTCTACCGTATCTCTGTTTTGTACCAAAAGGCAAGGTGAGAGTTGGGTTGGAAAACAATGAATTTTTATGTATAATGTAACTTGTAAACATTACAACACAACTTACCTAAACCAGTTCTAAAATGTCACATCTTGGCTCCTTTGGGTCATTTTATTCCTTAGTGTTCCAACCGGAACCAGACAAAGGAGATTTTGTTGATGTTGGGTTTGATGCTGTGGTTAAGTCGTCAATTTGTATGATATATAAGTAATAAAAACGCTACGTAATTGCTGTAAAGTTTGTCATTGTATTTTTTTCCGTAGGCGTCGTGGAAATATTTCTTACAAAGTAAACTCTTGTACCTTATTTTAGTATTTGTTACTTTTGAATTGTTTAGTTAGCATCATAATTGTCAGTGGAGTTAAGTAATGGATGTACCAATAATCTTTAATTAATTATGAAAGAAAATTTCTCTTCTTTAAATATAATTTTTAAAAAAAACGCCCATGAAAACAGCAAGACACAAAATGTGAAAGCTTCATGCTAAATTTGACGAAGATCTATTAACGGGGCAAAGTAATGGTTAACAAACAAAACCGGAAAAACACCAATGTATCAACACCTAACGAAATCTTTACACGAACATACAACAGACATTAATATTATGCTTGCATAGATGGCGTCAGTGTATTAGATCCGCGTGAGACGTATTCATGATGTATCTGCACCCTGACAATGGAGAAAAACAAGGTTCTCCGTGACGGGAAATGGAGGCAAAACTATTGCAAATCTACATTACACGGGATAAAACGAAGTTGGTTGTTGCACATCACATAATAGAAAGGTTTTTCCAGTATCATATTTCCATTATAACATGATGATTTCAACTCATTAAAAGTTAATACAGCTCGTGCATCACGTAGTCAGCTGGAAACTAATTCAGGTGTATAAATCTTATAATAAAATATTTCCTCTTTGTTAAAACCTGTGAAAATATGAATAATACGATTTTGCTCTGTTGGTTGGTAATGTACTCGATCGATCTAAGAATGTATTATGAAACACTCAAGAATCAAATGGGTATATAATAAATTTTAAACTGGACAGTATTTTTGGATTTTTCCTTTTACCTCTACTACCACTCCCACTTAGTGGTACAGCGGTAAGTCTTTACTTTTAAGCGTGATAAGTCTACAGACAGCCTGTTGTGCAGCTTTGTGTTTAACAACAAACGAACAAACTATATTGTGATTCATCAGCATGTGAAGACAAACGGATAATTGGTCAGTCTAGCAGCAACCGCCCATCAAAATGGCTTTGCTGAGGTTTTTAGAACCGAATAACAAGATTTCCTATCGCTTTTCTAATACAACTAAGAGTATAAAGTGTAATTAGCAGTATTGATCTCTAACTTAGACCCGCCGATACGCAGCCCGGCATGCCAAAGATTGGGTCCAGACGTTATTTTATTTGTAAAGTCACTTATAGTTGTTGATTCTCTTTTGATAGAATAAATAGCCCATCAAATAATAATTCAAGTCCTTTTTGTATAAATATATGCAATAGGAGTTAAAAGCTCGTTTTGACACTTGAAAACTTGATAAATTAAGTATCTGTAAGGGAATATATATCGTTAAATGAAGCATTATGTTTTGTGTTAAAACACATTTATGTTTTCTTTATTATACATGAAATCATTATATTAGTCATATGCCTTTGTATGCAACTCAAAACTAAGTTTTCTTTCGATGGTTATTAAGAGCCCCTAATTTTATTGTTGTAGACTCTCCAGTTAACTTACTGGAGACCTTCAACGTAAAATATTGTTCAATGAATAACTTTTTTTTTTTTTTCATTTCTCTATTATTACTGCCATCAAAATTCAACATTTATTGTCACGGGACATTCCGAGTTTCAATGCTCTGTAATAATCATATCTTTAAGTATAACTTATTACTTTTGCATAACTATAATTTTATAGGCAAGCCTAAACTCCACTAAAAGTGGTGAGGAAGCTACTGGTCTAAATAATTTTTAAAAAATCCAAAAACGGCAATATTTAAAGTTGGCAAATTTTGATTTCTAATTTAATTCCTACCTGACCGTCCAATACTGTGGGTCGAAGTTGTGTCTAAACTACATGATTTTATACTTATATAGTTTCGAGTCATCACAAGGTAAAACTGAGTTATTCAAACATCAAAACATGCATACGTAAAAGTTGCTGTTGTATGTTTTAAATTATATTTCAACACAGTCTTTTTTGCTAACCATTTTTCACTTTATTGTTCCGTTAGAGATATTTCCCATTCACTTTCTTTTATCATAATCCTCTGAACTTCAAGTATATTATCTGGAGTTTTGACTTTATCTGCATGTAAAATTTTTACACCGCACTTTTGTTCCTTTGTTGTTAAGGGCAAAGTTATATAAAGGTATCGAAACTCGATTTTTAGCATTATACGCCCTCGGTGGGAGCTGGAACTTTTAATAATGAAAATCTTGATTTGTTTATTAATCAGTTAAGCTGAAATTTTCAATGTTATCCAGACAAATTACATGTATGTATATACGGGTGTGTGTATGTATTTTAGAACATCATATCCTCCGTGTATTTGAAAAAAAAAGAAAAAAAGTAGCTACAATAATGCCTTCGTTGTCCTAAGCCTAAATATTTGAAAATTTCGTAAAAGTTATTTAAAGAAATCAAATGAGTTTACAGCACATATTGAGCATGTCAGATTATCATATTTTCAACGCTAAAATGCTATTTGTTTTTGACGTCTAAAAGATGCTACATGGACTGCAGACTCGCACTGCTAGAAACTAGGTTTCAATACCCGTGGTAGGTAGAGCACATATAGTCCATTGTGTAACTGTGCTTAATTCCAAATAAACAAAATGTTAGGAATATGAATAGTAAATATGTATACAAGTCTATTCTATATGTCTTAAACAGTAAATAGTAGAAAAAATATAATAATTATTTTTTAATTATTATTTTCAAGAGTACTTAACAGGAAAATTATTTTTTGTCATTCCTAAAATTTCACATTGATGCCTTTATCGATTCTTCAGTCTTTGTACGTATTGTATCGTCAGTCTAAGAAAAAAAAAATGCTTATTTTCGTGAAAGAAAAATAGGACTCGTCAGTCGACTGCCTGAAATAATTATTTCGAAGACAGGAGTTTTAACACACAGATGTTTGAGTATATATATATATATATTTGTTGTTTTGAGAAGGGTTTTTTAACACAACAAGCTAATCGGTGCAGCTTGCTTAGGGGGCTAGGCTGTAGCAATGTATTTATTTAAATTCCTTTTGGGTTCCGCCATATGAGGAACCCATCGGCGTGTTTCTCCGTCGTACCTACGTTAAATACACCATTACATTAGTTATTATTCGGCTTGAGCGAGTGTGTGTGTGTGTGTATATATCATATCGAATAAACTGTTTTAAATTGAAAATCTCTTCTTTGATACTGATTATAGAAACTACAACTGGCAAAATCGCCCACTTCGTTAGCGGTCTTTCATTGCAATCAGTAAAACAACATATGCTGGCATCCAGCGGTAAAACGCCCGAGGCTAATTATAGCACTCGAACACTTGTTACGCTGGATTCCTCACTGCATATAAACCCAAATCTTTGTCACAAATGCGATGCAGTCAGATAAACGCAATGCAACTTTCCTTAGTGAAAAAAAACACAAGGAATGACAAAATACGGTATTATAAACGGCCAACTAGACAATCACATGACATATACCCTCTGATTCGAGAGATTAGGTTGGCTGCACATTTTCTATTTATTCATCACCAGTTTAGAAAAATGAACGTTTCAACCGCCCTCTATTTATAATAAAATAAATCTGGGTACCTGCATCCAGAGCCTGATTTTATTCTTAAAAGCCATTTTACATTTATAAAATGTTGATTGTATTCTAGCATCACTTATACAGATTGTAACTAAACACGGGTGTGCAAAATCCGATAATACTGGATACATACATTTTTTAATTGAGGCGATATAGAAACATAATGGCTACAGTATATTGTAATGTTATTTACATTATGGATCTCTGTTAAGCTTAAATAAATTCACACTTTCAAGTTTGTTATTATTTATTTTAATACATGTAGAAAATATTCATTTTTTTAATTCACGTACTTACACACTAAAAAAAAAAAAAAGAGACAAATAGCGGGATCATGGATTTCTCCAGTTATGTAAGTTTCTTTTACTCAGATGGTGCTTTCTGGTTTTAGAATATTGGAGAAATCTGGCGTAAATAGTATTTTGAAGTCATGCAATTTTAGAAACATCTCAATGACAAGTGAAAAATATTTTACGAAAAATAAAAAAACAAATGATCATAACTGTGTTTTTGGCTTCTTTTTTTTTTAAATGGAAGGTCAGAGGTTGTTAATACAATTTTAAAACGTGTTGTTGCAGGGCATTCGAAGACAAAAAATGTAGGCCTACTGGAGAGCCGGAATAGGAACTTTGAGCTATATTTATATTTTTAGCCATTAGAAAACGTAAGTCGTCCAATTGTTATATCAATATTATAAAATATTACTACAAATACATTTTCACAGAATAGATAATAAATACTACCCTAACACAAAGTGTATTTAAGTATTCTGTGGTTAAAAAACTCGAGATGAAAAGACTCGACAGATACCAACACTAGGGAAATTATGAACAACTAAGAAGCACGTCTTTAAAGTATGGAATTATGTACTTCACGACTATAAACAGCGTATCTAGACATACAGTTTGCAAGTACGTTTTTCGGAAAGTTAGCAACAATTTATCTAGTTTCTTTTAACCAAAAGTTGAAATGCCAACGACACGGACACAATGACTGAAGTAGTTGTCAAAGTATTTCCAATTAATAAAACAAATGTTATTGTGAATGTAGATGCATCATTATTTGTTCATAACTGTCACCCAAATTCAAGACGGCCTGTCTTCGTACAGCTCGTAACATCCACCGGATTTACTAGAAGGAAGACAACAAGTCAACAGCAGCACCGTTAATTATTGGGGCTGTTGTTGTCCTGATCGAGTAATGGGACTTTACGTCACTCTTGTAGAGTATCTAAGATTTCAAAATAGATGGCGCATTTCTGTGGGAACACATCGCGAACTCATGATCCTCAAACTTACAGTGTGGGTACGTTAACCACTTGGCCGTGTGGATAAACGAGTTACGAAAATCTGAAGATGTTTCTGGGAATTGTTCACGTACACTTAATGTTTTAGATGAAGAAATGCTGCAAGGTCAGTAATAGTAGATTAGAATAAAGCCATGCTTTAAGGTCAGTAATAGGAGGTTAGGGCGAAGGTATGCTTTAAGGTAAGTAATAGTAGAGTGGATGAAGGCATGCTTTAAGATCAGCAATAATAAGTTAGCATGAATACAAGCTTTATGTGGTCAGTAGAAATAACTTAGGGTACGGAAATCTAATTTCTGTGGTTAGTAACACGAGGTTAGCGTAGGTGATTGTAAAATAGTTTAAATAGATAATTTAAGATTTTGGATAGCTAATGTAAGTCCGGGTTGACGGTTTCCAAGATGTATATTTCCGTTAAGTGAAAGTCGGACAGTTTTAAGTTTGGTACCAAGTTTCTTTTATTTGAAGTAAGCCTTGTTTCTGTGTTCGTTTGTATTTTTCTATTATGAAGGTTTTCGGTTTCACTTTGACGAAAGAAATGGGGAATTAACTTAAAGCTACATCATGCAACTAGAAGATATCCACGATCCCCACTCCTATAAAAAATAGTAAATGTACTATCTATCAATATTCGGAAATAATACAAGTATAATTTGCTATCTAGTTTATTTTAAATACAATCTATACATGTATCCAGTTAGAAAATAATTCGTTTTAAATGGCACTCAACCATTTTATGATCAAAACTCCCTCTGTAGAACTTAGTGTTCCCGATTCCGAAATGTTTTTTTCCAGCCATGATAAAAAGCTGTCAGCATTAAAACGAACAATCGAACGTTTTCACGTGCAATTCAGACTTCGAAGCACATCGACGACACAAAGCACCAATATAATAGATGAATTCTTTGTCTTCATATTGAAATCAACCTTAGAAAATTTGAACACACGTTCCTTCTTGAATATTGCATCCGTTGAGCTAATCATACCTTATCGTGCTTTTAGTTTTGACACAGCACCAACTTTTATACAACCCTATATTAAACTTGAAACTTAGTACCAGTTTCTTCTGAACACGCCACAATCATGGCACTTGTACACGGGAAAGAAACAGGCCAATAGTAAACATTTACTTGTGAAAGGTTACTCTATCTTCCCAGAAGCCTATTTATAAATCTACGTATCTTACATAAATCAGAAAACACTGCACGTTATTTTCATGTAAACTATATGATGAAACTGTAAGTGGACCCACGAACTTCAAGTTACCATGGAGACGTATCTTGCTAAAAGTCAAGTTATCACATGTTCCAGATGATCATGGATAAGATTGTTTGTTGCTCCCTCTGTTCACCATCAAAGACTGTCAGTTAAGGTATCATACTGTTGAGTTGTTCCACCATCTGATAAATCAAAACCTTCGCTCAATGTCTCGAGGATAAAACGAATAGTGATTTTGTAGATGTTTTCCATGTTTTCGGTGTAACGATCTCCGAGTTTCCTTGACAGCCGTCAGGAAAGGATCCTCTATGTTCTGAAATAAAACAGATGTTTCAATTATATCCAGAAACTTATTCTGTCATTCTTTATGCTTGTTTCTACTAAAAATAAAAGGTGCCTTATACAAAAGGGTGACGCTACATTCTGGATCCTGGTGTCAAAAAAGGGGGTTGATTACACTGTATAATGAAATGGCTTATAGAATTTTGCGCAAAACTACACGAGGGATATCCGCGCTACTTGTCCATAATTAAGAAGTGTAAGACCAGAAGGAAGACAACTAGCCATCATCACCCACTGCCAACTCTTAGGCTACTCTTTTACCAACGAATAGTGGGATTGACAATCACATAACAACGCCCCGCGGCTGCAATAGAGAGCGTGTTTGGTGTGACGAGAATGCAAATCCACGACCCTCAAATTACGAGTCTACCGCCCTAACCACCCGTCAATGCCGACCCCTCGCTGCGGGCTGTACGTCTAGGTTCTATATATTTGGTCATCTTTGCGATTCGGATAAAGTTTTAATTTTGAGTTGCTGTCTGGAATAATCAGTCTTCAGCGTCCTCAGCCCAAAACGGCTACCCTTAAAAATGCAGATTGATTAATTCTTATGACTCTCCTCTAAGTGTGAAGTACGTGTGGTAGCATCCCGTCTTAAATCTGAGGCTCGAATCCCATATTCAATACTCTCATGTGTTAGACCATAAACCTCGTTCTCAGTGAATTTCCGGTTGTTAAGAAACACGAGTTATAACGTGTAGGTTCGTAGCCAGATACACGTGCGATATTTTAAATGAATTACAGACGAGGATGGCGAAATCCATAGAATGGAACCTCCTCCATGAAGCGGCAAAATAATTTTTACCGAGGAATTTGCTCGGGGAAAAAGGCTCCAAAATTACTCCCAGAACTCCCCTCCCTCAACCACAAAGTGAACGCCATAGTCATGAATGGAATTCTCCTATGCAAAAAGCAATTATAACAAAATTAGGCTTATTTACTTTTACTGTTAACAAAATAATGAAGGAATTGAAGTTAACTTAAGGTCACTATCTTACAGCCACATCTCGGAAATCAGCAAAAGAAAGATGGCCGAAAAACAACAAACCCACTAGACCTGCCCAATCATTGGAGGGATACATCTTCAACAAGCTTTCATGCTTCTGGTTTGCTGAAAGTGGTCCTGAAAGCTGATGAGCACATTACAGAGAACCTGTTGAGAAGCATATAGTTGAAAAAACACTCATGTTTCCAGAAACGTATTACAATAGAAGATGCGGGGTCGATCAACTGTGTACTTTGTTTGTTTGTTTGGAATTTCGCACAAAGCTACTCGAGGGCTATCTGTGCTAGCCGTCCCTAATTTAGCAGTGTAAGACTAGAGGGAAGGCAGCTAGTCATCACCACCCACCGCCAACTCTTGGGCTACTCTTTTACCAACGAAAAGTGGGATTGACCGTCACAATATACGCCCCCACGGCTGGGAGGACGAGCATGTTTAGCGCGACGCGGGCGCGAACCCGCGACCCTCGGATTACGAGTCGCACGCCTTACGCGCTTGGCCATCAACTGTGTACTATCATGGCCATGTTAACATTTCTAGATACATGTAGGAGCAGTCAAAATGAAACTATTCAACAAATACAATAAACAATATGTTGTACCTGAAATCTAAAGTAATGAAAGATCAAGTGAACCGGTTTCTCAGGTTTCCATCTTCGGACCTCATTAACTCAGCATGAGTATGGATTGGATCATTTTAAAATTTACCGGAAATCGATTGTGAAGACCTTCAAACAACAGTATAACAGATAAAACGTTTGTTATCAATACAAGAACAGTTTACCTATATTAAAACCTGTGAAAGTTGTTTCATATGACATCTTAAAAGCTGAAAGAATAGAATGTGAAAAAGTGGCACTCTTTCAGTCACGTACCCTCACGTACCACGCAGTTGAAACTACTGAATTGAAAATGAAGCTAAACCCTAACATTAGATGTAATATTCAAGGAAGATAAGGGATCGTTTGGTCCATCCAGGTCAGTGGTTCCCAAACTCTTTTAGTCTGAGATCGCTCCCCCACAACTTATAATTTTAGCATGGTGATTAAAAAACAGTGGCAATTAATTCAACAAAAAAACGTTTCATGGCTTCCATTATGGGAAACACTGATATACAGGTCATCCCATTTACTGTACTAAACAGTAAAATGAAAATACGTAAAAAGTTAGCCCTTATCATTCAAATAGCTATAAAGCTTTCACTTAAGCTTATTCCAGTCACCAAATCTGAAGGTAAGCTATTAGCCAACACCGTAAGAAAAATAAAGTTGTCTTAGCTGAAGATGACTTCTTCCCTGTCAAACTTCGTATCCCCTAGTACTACTGTTCTCAGTGTTAAGACTGATTAAAAATGATGCAACAACACTATCAGTTCCCCTAACACTCTTAAACACCACATTCAGATCCCCCTAACTCTTCTTTTTATAAAAGATAACAATTATAGAGATATTAACCTATTCTCATAACAATTTTTTTTTATAACGAGTATCATCCCAAAAGTCCTCATCCGAACCCTTTCCAACAATTTGATGTCTTTTTGAAAGAAAGGAGCAAAATACAGAACAGAAAATTTCAAATGGATCTTATCAATAGTCACTTCAAGTACTTCATAACCTATTTACACTTGTATTCAATATTTCTGGAGATACAATCTAAAATCCTATTTGTCCTACCACTGGCAGCATCCCATTGCTTGGCAGGCTTCAAAGATTGGCTAAGGCCACTTTTCTTCTATAACACTGTTAGTAATTATATTTGCATTTCAACTTGGGATATCACACATGTATTGCGTTCTATTTAAGTAAAAACAGTCTGCAATTTATTCAATGGACACACCAAATAACCCACGTCTTTTTGTACGACAGTAGCATCACCTTTACAACCAGCAAATCCCAAAACTTTGTCCTCAGTAAATTTAAATAAATCACTTGACCATTTCTTCCTCTGTGTCGTTGTTATAAATCAAAAAGCAAGTGTTCTAACACTGAGCTCAGAATTATTTAGTCAGACTATTTCTTACAATTCTCTGATTTCTTCTTTCTAATCAGTTTTCTGTCCATTGAGCCGATATATTCCACAAATATGTAAAGATACCTTTTTAATGAGCTCTTTATTTGGCATCTTGTCAAATGCTTTCTGAAAATTAGTTACAATCTCCAAATCTACGTTTACCTTATCATTAACCTCTTCAAATAATGTTAAAATATTAGTAAAGCATGACTGTTCCCCTACTGAAACCTTGCTGGTTAATCAACAAAATTTTAAAGTTTTTTTTACAAAACTTAATATCAAGTTAACCGTGTAACATCACATATCTGTTTAAAAAAACAAACAGTGGTGACCAAACTCCATAACAATAAATTATTATATCATAATATATTCAGAATATTCTAACCCAAAATAAAGGAGAAAGAAAAGATAGAAATGTTACAAGTAAGAAATATGGTGCAACACTCTCAACACCAGCATCCTCGTCTGCTACACAGCTGAAACTCTTTAAAGTAAGAAGGTACCATAACACTTCCACACCAGCGTCGTCTGCTACACAACTAAACCTATTTATGTTCATCTTTATTTGATCCACTAAAATAATACCCAGAAATATTCCTTCTTGAATCCAGATATCTTCCTATGGAAATTTCCCACAGAGTGCAAGTAGTCTATGAAATAATCCACTTTGTCCATGGATCGAATTGCTTCGTCCAATGTCGTCATAACGATAGACGCATGTTGAGCTAGTTCTGTACTCTCCATCCTAGACTCCTGTGTTTTAAGATACTGGAACTTCTCAAACAAGGTGATTAAGTCTTCGTTTTCTTCAAACAATCTGAAATAATCAGTTACATAGAGAGGGTAAAAAAAATGACTATGAAAACTTGATATGAGAATATGCGACGCATTGTTGCCTGCCAAGAAATGTTACCAGTTTTTAAAAATAGTTTCTAGCCATGTTGCGTACTATACGTTGGTGATATAATCAATACATAACAGCACTGTAAGTAATACCATGAAAAACAAAAGTTTAAATAAATAAACCACAAAGTTACTGACTCAAACAGTAGTTTTTTAATAAACTGAAATAATAATGACTAAATGAATCTCAACGTTCTGTTCATGGTTTAAAAAAAAACAAACAGTTGTGACTACGCAAGTTTAACGTAGCGATAAATTGTTACATCATTATATACGCAGAGCATTCTATCTAGAAATGAATGAGATAAATAATAGAGTTTACTATGTGGTTAAAGCATGAATAATTTGTAAAGATTACGTGTTGTGTGTAGAGGTTACATGTTACGAAAAGCTTTTGTAACGGATTTATTAGTACGTGTTTAACGTTAACATACATAATATAATAAATCGGAAACTCGTCCGAGATTAATTATAGTTCGTAACATAATAAATTGGGGGCGTGTTCAGGATTTGAATCGGAGATGGAATTCCTCCTAAATTCAAATCATAATTAAATTTATATTTCAAACAAGATTTGATCATGTCCGATTATCAAGGTTTACTTGAATCACCCATCCACGAACAACTAAAAAAAAAATATATATAATGAAAGTGAATTGCTCGAAATCGTCAAAAGCTCAGAATTAGAAGTTACAAAATCTATGAGAAAAATGAACTAAAAAGTGTACTAGTCGATGACGGTTTGTTGTTTGACGAAGCATTAATGGAATACTCCAGTGTCTCAACTAGCCAATCAGATTTAAGTAACAAAGATAGGTTAAAAATCCAGTCAAAACTCGAGTTTGAACAAGCCCGCATTGACGCTGAAAAAGAACACACACGTATCGAAGTTCAAAGAGAAAGTAAACGTTTTGAGGTTGAACAGGCCCGTTTCGAAGCTGAGAATGAAATTAGGCTGAAAGAAATAGAACTTAGAGTAAACCAAGGCAACAAGACAACTTTGAACTCAGCTGATACATGCTAAAGTACTTCTGGTTAACGAAAATAATAATAAACAACATATTGAAGTTGCTGAAACCATAGAATGGCCCATCGAAATATGGTCATTATTACTACAGTGTTTTCACTGGTAAATCACAAGAAACTTATGCTGCCCTCTCTAGAAGACTGTACAGATAAGATTAAAACTGCTATTCTCAAAGCATAGAAATTAGTACCAGAGGCTTACTGCCAAAAATTAAGGTTATCGCAAGCGAGATAATCAAACTTGTATAAAATTCGCCAAGGAAAGAGGTTTATTTTGATCAACGGTCTAATTCTGTATATACTAGTAACTGTTTCAACAAACTAAGACAATTATATCTAATTGAGAAATTTAAACGCTCTATAAATGACGACCTCAAATTTTACTTGGATGAAAAGAAAGTTGAAAGACTACAGGAAGCAGCTGTTTTTCCGATAATTGCACTAACACATAAAACCACTTTTCATAAAATAAATTCCGGGCAGCTCAGCAAAAACCTGTACTTTATCAGTCCACTAAAGTTTAGTTTGTGTGCGCGTTTCTTTTATAGCAAAGCCACATTGGGCTATCTT
>NC_134834.1:194305449-194361043 GCF_004210375.1 Tachypleus tridentatus
GTGTTTCAGGGTTCAGAATGTGATAAATGTGGTTCAGTATTTTGTGGCTGAGAATGTGATAAAACTGATTCAATATTTCAAAGTTCGAAATGGGATAAAAGACCACATCAGTCAGTAGATGTTTAGATTTCAAGACTGAGAAGCAATGTTTCTGTTTTGTCCTGTATTTGCTACGGGCTTCGTGTAATCTTGGAACTCATTAGCTGTTATATAGTTTTCAGCCAGACATTGTGTATTGATAAACACAAAGGTAAACATTAAAGATGGTTGTGTTTGATTTTTGTATGCGTCACCCCCGGAGAATCAAACCCCGGATTTTAAATAGTAAAAAAATAAAATAACTGTGTTAAACAAAGAAATGATAAATTAGAAAAAATAGATTGAAATGTTAACATGGACAGTATTGTAAAACTTTTTTTTATGTTTAAATCATGAAAATATGGGTTTCGTTATTCCCCCCCCCCCCACGCTTCTGAAACAGGATGCTTAAAGAGATGCTTTTCCTGGTGTCTCAGCGGTACATTGGAAACTTTACAAACGGTAAAACCCGACTTTCGACATCACAGAAAACCCATTGTGTAGATTTGTGCTTAATCACAAAGAGATAAAAACAACCTTTATAAAATACCATTATAACTTGTTTCTATTTTATGATTTTGTATCGAGAAATAAATAACCCAACTGAGGTTCTTATAATCTATAGTAGAACACAGTAATCAAGAAAATAAAAGTTTGGTTTGGGAAATAACTTATGACCTTTTACTGCTCCTCCCAACTGAAGTTCTTATAATCTATAGTAGAAAACAGTAATCAAGAAAATAAAAGTTTGGTTTGGGAAATAACGTATGACATTTTACTGCTCCTCTGTCGGTAAATATTTCTTTCAGGAAGTTTCGGAACTTGACTAACGACATTTTTTATAACTGCTAGTTGAGAATACTTGTTAAAGAAGACAAAACTGTATAAAGGACGATGTTAGATGGTATTATCCAAATGTTAGATAGCATTATCCATTAGATGGTGTTATCCAATGTTAGATGGTAATATCCAATGTTAGATAGTATTATTCATTAGATGGCGTTGTCCAATGTTAGATAGCGTTATAGTGTATCCAATGTTAGATGGTGTTATCCAATGTTAGATAGTGTTTTCCAATGTTATATGATATTCTCTGATGTTGACTTATTTAACTAATTAAGGGCTTGTGTATTTAAATTCAAAGCCAAAGTCTATAAAATCAAATATAAATATGCTCTATTTAAGGGGTTTTTTGTTGTTTTTTTATCCACTTTCTCGGGCAAAACACCTAGAACAAAATAACCTTATACAACATTGGACGGTTTCCAGTTACTATACTCAACATTATAGGAATGGAGCCAGTGGATGATGGGTGTTAACGTGATGGCTTATCAAGTACTTGAATAATTGACATATAATCTTTATTGAAAATGTTGGAAACAACAGCAAAAACCGTAGTCTTCTGGTTATCCAAAATTCTGCTTTTCTGAGACCAGTAGGCGGTCGTGGTTTAGGAGGTGAGATTGTGGCATTGTCAAGTCTTGTTATTCGTGGTGGCAGGTGGCGCTGATAGTCTCTCAAAATTAGGGATGATTACCATGGATAGAATATAGCTTTGCGCGAAATTGAACAAAAACTGTTATAATGTGACGATCAATCACACCATTCGTTGTTAAAGAGTAGCCCAAGAGTTGGCAGTGGGTCGTCCTGATCAGCTGCCTTACCTCCTAGTATATTAATACAGAATTAGAAACGGCTATCCCGGGGAATTTTCGAACAGCTTTGAGCGAAATTCAGTAAATAAACTAACCAAATAAATAATTCTAAAACCCATAATTCGTTGTACAGAATTCTTGATATATAATAGCACTAACCATCTAGTTTTACGAGCCTCTCGAAACCGAAAGAGACAAGTACTTCCACGTCGATCTTATGATTTTAAGAAACCCGACCATTCCAACTTCAGGCGCTTTCCTCTGTGATGTTTATTCGTTTTATGCATGTATACTATTATTTTTGTGTGTAAATAAATATGAGGGGCGGTCTTCTTGGTTGTGCAGCATGATAACGAGAGTACAGAACGGTAAGTCCTTATTTGTTAAGCCGGCTGTCTTTTTTTCTCAAATCAGACTGAGAAGACGGTGCAAGCTATTATTGATCACCTCAAGTACTTGGCAGTCACTAGAATGTCAAACACGAGAGACCAGTCACGTGGCCCAAGTCCTGTTCTCTGTGTGAGTATTTGGTCTTGTAATAAGAACGTCGATATAAGAGATTTAGAAAATCTTCAAAGGACAACCTTGACAGTATTACTATTGGTTTAGGATTGGTTGTATAACATTGTTGGTTAAGGGTCTATTCCAGTGTTAACTTAGTTTAGTTTATGATGACCAGAAACCCAGTTGAAGTAAAAATGTATCTCAAGACGGGTTTTATTACCCATACCACCTGTCTTTAGATACATGTTGTTGGTTTAGGATCGATTGCAGTGTTAACTTTGTTGGTTTAGGATCGATTGCAGTGTTAACTTTGTTGGTTTAGGATCGATTTCAGTGTTAACTTTGTTGGCTTAGGACCGAGTTCAGTGTCAATTTTGTTGGCTTAGAGTCGATTGCAGTCTTAACTTTGTTGGCTTAGGGTCGATTCCAGTTTTAGCGCTGTTAATATATGGTTGATTTCAGTGTTACCTGATAGAGTATAGGCTTCAGTGTTATATTGTTGATTAAATATAAATTCCAGCTTTAAATATTGATTTAAGAGTTCAGGTTTTGAATCAGGACTATTTCTAGACTTATAAATAGTTTGGAAATTAGATTATTCTAGCTAGGAAAATATAGTGAAAACAAACAAAGTTTGGTAATCGTATATTCAAGTTACTTGCAAAAAGATATAAAGATGGACAGAAAATGAATTAGCTGCTGTCGACCAGTCTTTCTAACCTTCTGTATGAAGGGAGTATAGATTCTTGCCAGCTTTTAACTTTGAAGCTGTACCCCCAAATTACAACGCTAACATCCTGAGTTCTATTCCCACGGTGAGCTCAGCAGATAGCTCAGTGGGGCTTTATTCTAAAACAAAACGTTGAAATAAAATCAAATATCATGACCTTACTTTGACCTCTTTTGCAAAAAAAGAAAAAGAAACCGCATTAAAATCCTCTCTTCAAGTACCGACTAAATTTGTAATCTTTGACAGGAACAGTAATGGATAACGTGTATTACTGTACCATTTCTTGAAATACCTGCGAACTCACTAGCTAGCATTCCTGTATAATTGTAATAATATATACAATGAAATTATTTAGTTGTTCACATCCATCAGTTTCATTCAAACAATAACTACTTAGATACGTATGTGAGGAGTTACCGGAAATACGTCACTGTGGTAATTGTTTGTTTGTTTGTTTTTGAATTTCGTGCAAAGCTACACGAGGGCTATACGCGTTAGCCGTCCTTAATTTAGCAGTGTAAGAGTAGAAGGAAGGCAGCTAGTCATCACCACCCGCCGCCAACTCTTTGGCTGCTCTTTTATCAACGAATAGTAGGATTGATCGTCGCCACCACGGCTGAAAGAGCGAGCGTATTTGGTGTGACGGGTATTCGAACCCGTGACGCTCACATTACGATTCGAGAACCTTAACTACCTGGCCATGCCAGGCAACACTATGATAAATTCAAACCTTTATTTATACATCGGCGATGGAAACAGATGTTACACCAAAATTTGAATGGAATTACAATAAACGTGAAAAATCATTTTTTGAAGGATTAATATGTTTACTTAGGACCTGGTATTAAGTGATTTATTCAAATCGCAAAACAACACAGATCGTGCGTTTTTAACAGGATGACGATGTACCTTCGTTTTATCAAAATAGAAGTTTAGGGTTAGCTTAAATTTGTGTAGACAATACTGTGTGATCATTAAGTGAAAGCTATTTACAAGGTTATATCAAAACGTTGTACATTTACATCAGTTTTCGTCACTTCAAGCCGTCTCCGAACTTTGTGTTGTTTGGTTTTTATCATTTTTTTTCCTATATTCGGATTTGACTTTTACTATTGAACAGTTACACAAGCGCCACCTGTTGTCGTTAAGTAGTTGTAATTTGAGAGATGAAAAATGTAATAGAAAAGAAATAATTAAACGCGAGATATCTAGCTTAACATTGTACTTACACACTGAGTTTCTGCATCATTGGCTAATTGAAACAAGTTTCCTACACGTGACGAGATTTGGATTCTACACATGCGCACTGCATTAGCCTAACAAGCGTGTGTATTTAATTGAATATCAAGGGGCCATCTCAAATTTCATTAATATAAATCTAACTAAGATGGCTGCCATATAAAGCTCAAAATAACTTTTATGGTATTCTGTACACCAGTACTGTTAAGGATAGGTGTTCTCTAGGTGGTGTTATTTTCAAGCGTGAATGGGCGATGCTGCTACTCTTAAGATGATTTCCGTTACTGCAGGCCCGGCATGGCCAAGCGTGTTAAGGCGTGCGACACGTAATCTGAGGGTCGCGGGTTCGCATCCCCGTCGCGCCAAACATGCTCGCCCTTTCAGCCGTGGGGGCGTTATAATGTGACGGTCAATCCCACTATTCGTTGGTAAAACAGTAGCCCAAGAATTGGCGGTGGGTGGTGATGACTAGCTGCCTTCCCTCTAGTCTTACACTGCTAAATTAAGGACAGCTAGTGCAAATAGCCCTCGAGTAGCTTTGTGCGAAATTAAAAAAACAAACAAAAGCAAACAAACAAACAAACCGTTACTGCAACTTGTCCACCATTATTTGATTTATATACAAGAGCCACACATTTCTAGAAACACCCAGTACTTTATACTTATTTATACAATTGTTTACGATAGGACAGCTAAGAGAAACTTGTACTTTTAATATGATGTATTATAATAAATGCTGTCTGTATTAGACTGTATAATTTACGTTGTTTCAGCAAAAAACAGCTGGAATTGGAATAGTTAAAACCTGATTTTAAGAACGACAGAACCATTCCTTTACCACACAATACCCTGCCGTGTGAGATAAAACGGCAGAGCCATTTCTTTACCACAATACCCTGCCGTGTAAGATAAAACGGCAGACCCATTTCTTTACCACAATACCCTGCCGTGTCAGATAAAACGGCAGAGCCATTTCTTTACCACAATACCCTGCCGTGTAAGATAAAGCAATAAGAAAAACCTCTGTTGTATGTCTGAAAGAAACTCTAGTCTCTATTTCCTAAATTTAAAGTTCCCTGGTGTGTCAGCGGTAAGCTTTTGGCATTACAATGCTCAAATCTCGGGTTTGATTCCACGTTGTGGACAAACTGCAGCTAATCCTGCTGTGTATTTTTCGTTAAGAAATAACATCTGAAGGACACAAAGGTTGTCCCAACTTACGTTTAGAGCCAAACTATTCTAGAATAATAGTATTGTCATAAGTGTTTGGTGTGCATACCATTTGGTAAACTTCGTGCTTATATGTCGATAAAGTAAACAAACACGTCTGTAAATGACAGACTCTCGTTACGTTTCACACCACAATGTTTCTGTTGCCATGACTTCACGAAATATTTTGTTCTTATTTGTTTGGAGTAAAACAGTTTTATCGAAGTCGAAGAATCGTTTCAAAAGCAGTAGTTAATAGTATTATCTAAGTTTTTACGAATGACTCGAGTTTTTCTTTGAATTGTTATGAGAACGAGTTTATTTACCTGATGAGAACATACCTCTCAACTAATATACTTAAAGGAATCTAAACACACATACCTGAAGAGAACACACCTCTCGACTAATATACTTAAAGGAATCTAAACACATATATCTGAAGATAACACACCTCTCGACTTATATACTTAAAGGAATCTAAACACATTTACCTGAAGAGAACACACCTCTCGACTAATATTCTTAAAGGAATCTAAACACATTTACCTGAAGAGAACACACCTCTCGACTAATATACTTAAAGGAATCTAAACACACATATCTGAAGAGAACACACCTCTCAACTAATATACTTAAAGAAATCTAAACACATTTACATGAAGAGAACACACCACTTGACTAATACACTTAAAGGAATCTAAACACATTTACATGAAGAGAACACACCACTTGACTAATACACTTAAAGGAATCTAAACACACATACCTGAAGAGAATACACCTCTCAACTAATATACTTAAAGAAATCTAAACACATTTACATGAAGAGAACACACCTCTCAACTAATACACTTAAAGAAATCTAAACACATTTACATGAAGAGAACACACCTCTCAACTAATACACTTAAAGAAATCTAAACACATTTACATGAAGAGAACACACCTCTCAACTAATACACTTAAAGGAATCTAATCACATTTTCACTGTTCTAAACCAAGCTTCTTTACAAGCATTTGATGTTTTATTATTTTTGCAAACTCGTGTGAATAATTGAACTTTGCTATTTAGAGAACATTTAAGTTTGTAACTACGTATTACACAACCGTCTGGTTGACTGTCATGCTAAGTCTAATTAAAACGTTTCTTAAAGTTAAAACAAAAACGCGAGTGCTTGGACAATTCGTCATCTTGTCTATTTTAATTTTAGAAATAGCAAATGATGACACAACTTTATGAATTTATAAACTGATTTATTAATGAGTCTATAAAATCTTTATTATTTAGCATTAGGCCTACAGGAGGCTGAAGTTTAATCGTTGTTGGGACCATTACCGTGTTTCTCCGAAAATAAGACAGGGCTTATATTAATTTTCACTCCAAAATATGACACTAGGGCTTATTTTCGGGGGATGTCTTATTTTGATATATTAAAAAAATGAAGTTACAAAGTAAAACTATTAAACTAACCATTTAAAATAAACTATTATTAAACTATTAAACTAACTGATTAATACTTAAACAAACTAATTAACTAACTATTAAACTAATTAATAAATTATTATTTTTTATTTCTTTCCTCTTCCTGCCACTCTTAACTAGGGCTTATTTTAAGGGTAGGGCTTATATTAAAACTATCCCCAAAATCACACTAGGTCTTATTTTATGGGTGGGTCTTATTATCGGAGAAACACGATAGTACTGTTATAAAATATCCTATTGTTGAGCGGGTTTAAAAAATTATCTCATGAAAATAATGCAAAGTCTAGTCTATGTAACACAATAATAGATTTAATTTATTCATACCTTAATGTTTGCTGCAGGTTACTATCACTTGTAAACAATTGTAGGCTTAAGTTGAGCAATATTGTTTAGGATTTCGACAGTGAGTTACTCGCTCATGGTCCTACGACTGAATTACTCACAAATAAGTTTGCTTGTACAATTTTACAACAAATCAACTGATTAATTGAGCATGCGCGATAACTAACACTCAGCTGAATAATTCACTTTGGCACTTTACAAGTTGAAAACTAACTCAATAATTCATTTATTAGTTTGTTTATAATGTATTCTTATTTTAGATGTTTCGCAAATTCTCTCAGTCATTAGAGTTCACGAACATTCAGGACTACTTGTATAAACTTATCTGAGTCTAACGTCGTGCCCTCTAAAAGTATAGCTTATAATAGTACTAACTTAGTCTCTTGGCATGTATTAATTGCCAGCTGATGAGGTGATAAAGAAACATATATACGTGTGTGTGTTGAAATTATCTTATGATGGAACAATAAAATAGAAGTAACATTAAAGGCATGAGAGAAATTGTTTGGGAAATTAAAGTTATTAAAGAAAAAAATAAAAATATGTCAACAAAAACACACTGATATTTTTTCAGATATGTCTTTGTCCTTTATAATAGTCCCCCGCTGGTACAGCAGTAAGTCTACAGATTTACAACTCTAAAATCAGGGTATTGATTCTCCTCGGTGGACTCAGCAGATACCCCAATATGACTTTGCTATAAGAAAAACACACACAACACAACTTTATAATGTACATTTACCGCTGTACATTTGTTTCAGTGCCTACACGTCTTTTAATACACTTTTTTCATGTGAAGTATATTCTTGAACGTGTGGTGCAAGTTCCGACTGTTCTCGAAACTTGTAGCGAATTACTGAAAGTCGAAATTAATAATACTTGTTTGACGAAAGCGCGCGAGAATATTGTCGAAAGTTCTACAAATTCGCGTGTTTCCTATAAAAGGTGGCTAACCGAGACTCTGGTAGAGAACGTTGTTGGACAGTTACAGACAGTATACTATAGGTCTAGGAAGCTATGGTTGTGATTAACGTCTATCAATAGAAAAACCACAGAATTTGACCAGGAACATAATAGATTTCGAACATTTTTAAACTGTTCGATTTCAGTAAATTACTTCGTATGTTAGAATTTCTACGAGGACATTAAATATCTTCACTGCTAAGCGGTGTGAGGCGAGTCAAGAAACGACAGCTAACTCACTCAAGCGAGGTGCAACTCTGAATTAATTTGCTTGTCGATTGTCAATAACGTGTTCAGTTCTAGAGTGGATATAAGAATCAGTATTGTCTGTACGTTTGTAAAACTGTTGTATATAAATCATCGTTTGTAATAACTATTAGTAATGAGTGTTATTAAAAATTGTATTGTTTGTATATTAAAATATGTGTGTGTTAATCTTGTTGGCAAATAACATGAATTTAACACATATTTACATTTAATTAACTAATAAGCTCACAATCAAATCTAAGGTTATTTGCGGTAATACAAAGCGTACGTAACGTAATAAATCGAAGATACGTCCGAAATAATTAACAGTATGTAACTTTCCAATATTGAGATGTGCTAGTTTTACTAATCATAAAAATAGAACGTAAACGAAATATTGAACTAATATTTTAGTAAAATTATGATGCTGTCGAAGTTCGACAAAATTATTAATATTTAACATTATTTTAAATTTTAAAAAAATGATAGTTTTTGACTGGTTGAAGGTGTTTCGTTTGTGACGTTACATGTATCTTGTATTCGTAAAATGTTTACAATAAAGGTTTTTCTTTAAAATGCACGACATTACAAGTATGCAGTAACATTAGTTTTGTACTTGAAACTAGCGACGTTACAAGTATGCAGTAACATTTAATTTGGTACTTGAAACAAGCGACGTTACAAGTATGCAGTAACATTTATTTTGGTACTTGAAACAAGCGACGTTACAAGTATGCAATAACATTTATTTTCGTACTTGAAACTAGCGACGTTACAAGTATGCAGTAACATTTAGTTTGGTACTTGAAACTAGCGACGTTACAAGTTTGCAGTAACATTTAATTTGGTACTTGAAACAAGCGACGTTACAAGTATGCAGTAACATTTAATTTGGTACTTGAAACAAGCGACGTTACAAGTATGCAGTAACATTTATTTTGGTACCTTGAAACTAGCGACGTTACAAGTATGCAATAACATTTATTTTGGTACTTGAAACTAGCGACGTTACAAGTATGCAATAACATTTATTTTGGTACTTGAAACAAGCGACGTTACAAGTATGCAGTAACATTTAGTTTGGTACTTGAAACTAGCGACGTTACAAGTATGCAGTAACATTTAGTTTGGTACTTGAAGCAACCGATGTCAAAACCTAAAAAAAAAAAAGAAGAAACAAAAACTTGGTCGTAACAAGTTTTTAATCACAGATGGGGCTGAGGCAAAGATGTCTCTGCTGTCTACGTCATCAGTACCACTTTGACGTCACTTTATCTGCTCTTATTTTTTATATTTCGTGCTGAATATTAAACTGTGGGGTCAAGTTTGTAAATGTGAGTTATTCACGGAGTGGGAAAGGGTATTAGCGAAGCTGGTAGGAAAGTTTTGAAATTATTAAAAGCTAACCAGACTCCAGCGGCGTAGTGTTTGGGAGCATGCGCACTTTGATCGCTGAAATTTTTATCTAAAACAATCGGATTAAGATTTTATATAAAAGACAATTGATATTTTTAATTTAAATCATACGTACTAACAGAAGCCTAGCCACGCCCTTTACGGTGAAGGTTGGCGAAACGTGACATTATTTCAACGCAAAACTTGTCCGTAAAAATATCGATAATAAACACATTACTAACTTAACAACGACTAGAATACGGTCTTTCACTATACTACTAGCTTAGTTTAAACACGTACTGTGAACACCAGCGCGTAAACAGTATTGGACTAGTGATAAAAAATGTGACGTGTAGACAGTAGTGGACTAGTGGTAACTTATTGACCAGCAATGATTTGTTATCAGTAATATTCTATACGATCTTTGATCAGATATCGCTCGATGGAAAAAGGCGAACTGTATTGAATATAGCTATATTTTGTTATAGATTATATTTTATAAACATTTTGGTCACAATAATCGCTTAACTAATTGTTCTCGAAGCACTCGGAAGCTATAATTAGCTAATTTCAGTGCTCAAATTTGTGGTTGAGATTTAGAGTATAGGACTACATTCTAATAAGGTGCATTTCTTTTCTTGTCGATTTTTAGAGCCGTAAACTTTCGGGCTTATGATGCTACAAGTTCGAGTTCAACCTGCAATGTGTACAGTAAAGATGCTTTCTGTTTTCAATCTGATAATATTTTCATTTTCTTTCGCTTTTTTGTTACCTCCTACATTTGGTTTATCTGACGAACATATGCAGTTGTACTAATGCAGTTCACGGGTTTCATTAGCGCGGTTTTCACGTTTTCGCTATGAAAGGATGAATTATTTCATATTTCTCCTACAAGAACGTGTTTTCATTATTGTTTAACCAGTTGCATCAGCGTTATAATGTGACGGTCAATCCCACTATTTGTTGGTAAAAAAGTAGCCCAAGAGTTGGCGGTGGGTGGTGATGACTAGCTGCCTTTCCTCTAGTCTTACACTGCTAAATTATGGACGGCTAGCGCAGATAGCCTTTGTGTAGCTTTGCGCGAATTTCAGAGACAAACTGACAGTAGCATCAGAAATCGGCGAAAACCAACATCAAGTAGGTGTTCGAAGCTGAGTTGTGGAGCGAATTATTAAAGATGATAATGTGTAATTTTTTTTTTAAATTAGTTTCTCGTCTGTCTGTTTTAAAGGAACATGAGTATGACAAATACCTACAAACATTGGCAATGTAACAAACATCTCTACTTTTGCCAGTCGGTATAGATACCGGTTAACAAAAAGCCTTCATAATAAGTGGTACATACACAAAACGATCGCTAATAAAAAAAAATATTGAAAGGTATTTTTATGACGTTTCGTTCCGCTAAGGAAGAGAAAGTTTGTTTTGTGAATTTCTTCGCCCTAAGCTACTCGAGGGCTACCTGGGCTACTCGTTCTTAATTTTCAAGTGGTAGACTAAAGAGAAGACAGCTAATCAACATCTCCCACCGTCACCTCTTTATATAGTGTATATATATATATATATATATATATATATTGTGCACAAACTGCTTACGTCTTTCTCTGAACCATTTGGTTACAGAATAGGTCGTCCTAAGGCACTTCACGTTTTCTACGGGAAATTCGATGGCCTATGTTTCTCGTGTCTGTTTCTTCTTGCACGTGGTATACGCTTTGTTTTATAACAAGCGATGTACACCACAGTGGAGCAAGAATATACTCTTTGTTTAATCTCTTCAATTTCACGAAATGCTCGAAATGGACTTACCCGTAATGTGCGTGTATACAATTTTACCAGCTTAAAGCTATTCACTCTTTAAATAAACATTCGTACAAGTGAAACACGAACATCCGTATTAGTATATGAAGTAAATATTTCTTACATGAACTTCATAATGCATAGAACGAATGAAAAAACATATACATGCACATACAGCCACACACCTGTTCATTTAGAGAGACCATACCATCTATCTCTGACGTCAGAGTTTACGTAATTGTCCATTAGGATCGTCATTTGTTCAGCCAACTTTTTTTTTCTGTTTTTCTTGCTGCGAAGTCTGTTACTTTAGCCTTAAGATATTTTTATCTCCCAGGTGTTTGTACGTGACATACGTTTAGAAGTAGGCGTGGCTTGATGGGGTTTATTATCGTTACCCCTGTAACGGTGTTAAATATAGTTTAAAAAATCTAGGATCAATTTATGTCACTGATTTAACTTCAGATTATCACATCTTACGCACTAGCTTGTGCCTAACTTGTTACGAGTCTGTTTCGCTGTATATATATTGGTTACAAAACAGCAAAGGTACGATATTTAATAGTGTAGGTAATTACTAAACGTTATGTTCAGTAAATACGTGATAAACGGGCTATTTTTCTTTATAATTTGAATAAGTTTAGAGATGCAGGGTTATTATATGGAATCGCTTAAGTACAAATCACACGAGAGTGTTTCGACACATCTTGGACAAAATAATATTTTGGTGTTACTACATTTGTTGTTCAGAACAGTCCTATGGTGTAAAATGGTTGTTTGTTGATTGTGTCCCCAGGTAGGTGTGTAATTAATGTTAGTAGGTATAACACTATTTAACAAACGCCTGTCTATGTTTATTTTCTTGGAACTGGAGAACCGACGGACTAATTTCCAGCAACCATAATATTCATCTTTTGTGCTTTCATGGGGTAACATCAGGCGGTCGGTGTTTTAGTCCGACGCCTGCGTCAAATACCGGAGTTTCTATGTCTTTCACGTGTATTTAACGGACACAACAGCTTATGTATAATAAAGCCGAGAACTTCCGAGCAAAATTTCACACATCTTTCCATCTTTCTGGTCTGGTGGTTGAGGCTCTCGATCCGAAAGCTGAGAGTCTCTGGTTCGAATCCCGTTCCCGACCTAGTTTGTTTTTCAATCGTGGGGCGTTATAATTCGATGGTAGATCACACTGTTTGTCGTTAAATAGTAGTTCAAGAGTTGGCGGTGTGTAGTGTTGACTTGCTGCCTATTCTTAATCTTAACTCTAAGATTAGGGACGTCTAACTGACAGAAAAAACAACTTTTTATTAAAACACCGTACGTCACATATCCGTTCTTTTTAGTTATTAAAACCATAAGTCAATCTGAACTTGTTTTCTACCCAAAGGATAGGTAGGGATGGATACGATGAGCGTCTTTACATATAAGTTAAAAGTGTTGGTTCTTAGTTTTGATCTTGTTATCGAGGTGTCGTAACACTTGACGTTTGTTTTTAAACACAGAGTCCATTTAATATTACTCTTATCCGGTCGAATGGTCAATTAAGTCCTTGTAAGTGCAGAACTTGTTTATAGAAAAATGTGTCTGTTTTTCTTATAGCAAAGCCACATCGGGCTATCTGCTGAGTTCACCGAGGGGAATCGAACCTCTAAATTTAGCGTTGTAAATCAGTAGGCTTACTAGCGGAGGACTAGAGAAATAGGTCACGTGCATACAGTTATTGGAAAACTCGACAATAATGACAAGTAAAAAAATGTAATTAAAATGCCTGTGTGACGGATCAACTGTCTAACTAACCATAAAGTTCTCCATTACAGGCGATTCTGTCTATGACGTAAACTGAGAATTGCCTTTGATGTGAAACATATCGTCAGTTGACGTCAGAGAGAATCGCCTGCTGTGAGGAACACATGGTCAGTTCACGTAATAGACAGAATCGCCTGTAGTGAGGTAAACTGACCATATGTCGCTTATTAGGGCAATTCTCTCCAAGACGTGACCTGACCATATGTCTCCTATTACAAGCGATTCTCTGTATGATGTGGACTGACCATAGGTCTCACATTACAGGCGATTTTCTGTATTATGTGAACTGACCATATGTCGCTCATTACGGGCTATTCTCTTTATGACGTGACCTGACCATATGGTTTCTTTTTTCAGGCGTTTCTCTCTATGACGTTACCTGACCATATGTCTCACATTACAGGCGATTCTCTCTCTCTGTGACGTGCCATTTGATGGGGAAATGATCAGTTTACGGATTTACGTCGTTAAAATATGTAGTAGACAGAGAGTAACTAGGCGATTGTATATCGTTTTGCTAAAACAAAGAAACACGATATGTAAAACCAAACGTACTTGAAAAGAATTAGTTATTTTATTCAAAGTAAAATAACACAATGTTTTATTTATTTAGATATTAGAACGATGTTTTATTTAATAAAAGGTTAGAACAATGTTTTATTTAATTACAGGTTAGAACGATGTTTTATTTAATTAAAGGTTAGAACAATGTTTTATTTAATTAAAGGTTAGAACGATGTTTTATTTAATTAAAGGTTAGAACGAAGTTTTATTTAATTAAAGGTTAGAACGATGTTTTATTTAATTAAAGGTTAGAACGATGTTTTATTTAATTAAAGGTTAGAACAATGTTTTATTTAATTAAAGGTTAGAACAATGTTTTATTTAATTAAAGGTTAGAACGATGTTTTATTTAATTAAAGGTTAGAACGATGTTTTATTTAATTAAAGGTTAGAACGAAGTTTTATTTAATTAAAGGTTAGAACAATGTTTTATTTAATTAAAGGTTAGAACGATGTTTTATTTAATTAAAGGTTAGAACGATGTTTTATTTAATTAAAGGTTAGAACGATGTTTTATTTAATTAAAGGTTAGAACGAAGTTTTATTTAATTAAAGGGTAGAACGATGTTTCAGTTAATTAAAGGGTAGAACGATGTTTTATTTAATTAAAGATTAGAACAGTGTTTTATTTAATTAAACATTAGAACGATGTTTTATCTAATCAAACATTAAAATGATGTTTTATTTAATTAAAGGTTAGAACGATGTTTTATGTAATTAAAGATTAGAACGATGTTTTATTTAATTAAAGATTAGAACGATGTTTTATTTAATTAAAGATTAAAATGATGTTTTATTTAATTAGAGACTAGGACGATATTTGATCATAGATTAGGATCATACTTGATTTAATTATATATTAAGACGATGTTTTACAACGCTAAAATCAGGGGTTCGATTCCCATCGGTGGGTTCATCAAATAGCCCGATGTGGCTTTGCTATGAGAAAACACACACACAACCGGGTGATTATTGTGTAGGTTTTATTTGTTGATTGTAAATAAAATTAACACGTTTAATAAAACAACAACATTACGGGGCTGCGGGTCGAAAGTTCCAAAGTTAAGGTCGCGATATGCCTTTGAACATACGCACTGCGCTTTCAGCTATGGATGAGTTATAACCGTGACTGTTAGTCCCGATATAAGGTTAAGAGTATCTGGAAGCAAACTGCCCTGCTACTGAACGGTTCCCTATATTTGATCAGTAGGACTAATTCAGAGATGTATCTCAGAACGGCTGGTATGGATATTAACACTTTTTACTAATAAAGCAGAGAACAACGTTTCGACCTTCTTAGGTCATCTTCAGGTTAACAAAGAGAGAGTTTGCAACTGACCGTTGATGGACACATGTCCTAGGGACGAGAGTATAAACGGGTACGGGATTTCAGGGGGATGTTAGGTTATTAATTAGTATAGGTATAAAGGTGCTCTTTTATATTGGTTTAATTTTGGTTTTAGTTGCTGTATAAGTAGGGCTTCTTTCATTTTCCGTTTGTTTATATTTGTTTCCCTACTTAATATCTTGGTGTTTTATGTGGTTATGTTGTGTTTATTTGATTTGCAGTATTCAAAAATTTCTGAATATGTGTTGTTGTTGGTGTTTTAATGTGGTTTTCAATTTTCTGCTCATTTCTCTAATACAGAAGTCGTGGCAGTTATCACATTGTATTTTATAAATTATGTTGGTGTTGTGTTTATCACTGTAGTTTTTACATAGTATAGACTTTTGTTTTGTACGTGGTTTTTGAATACATTTGGTGTTTACTGGAATTTTGTGTTTTGTTATAAGTTTTTTCCGTATGTTGGTTATTTTTTCGCTGATGTCGAGAACATTGGTATGCAGCGGTATAAGGTTTTGTTGTATCTTGGGATTTATTATTTTTTATTTGTTGTTGATTGTGTTGTTGATCTAGGTGTGTATGTATCATTTTTCAACGGTTTTTGGAGGAAGTTTACTGATGTTGGTGAAGTGTTGTTTTATTTTGTTGATTTCATCATTAATTTTATCAGGTGAACTTAATGTTGGGGTGTATCGAGTTAACGTGATTGAAAAATTAAGTGCGCGTTCTGTAGACGTGAATACAGCAATTGTATCGTCAATATATCTGTATCAGCATAATGGTGGGTGTAAGGCTGCGAACAGGAAAAAACAAAACAAAAACTAACCAGTTATCATTTCCTAGCCTCAAGATAGCTGGAACCGACATACAATTCAAAATAGAAATCACAGAAAAATCACTCATACTTGATTATACATTATAAGTGAAATTAAACTCTAAACTTACAGTTTCAAGAGATCCTCACGCACAAAATTTATGTGTTTGAAACCTGTTTGTAGAATATATATGCATGTATGTATATTGTTGTTAAACAGGCGTTATTAAGAAATAACATTACTTTTATATTGGTGTCAATAACCAACTTTCTTGTGCATTCTGCAAAAAGGAGTAGGTATCATCTACCATCTGGTAGGAGTCTCTTCTGTTGCATGAAGGTGAAGATTTCGTGAAACGAAGCACGTGCTCTCCAAGAGTGTCATGGTAATAGTAGGAACTGTCAGCTCCACTTCTATTCAGATTGTGAGTTTGTTTGTTTTTTCTTTGAGCACTTACTTATAGGAGATCGTATTCGGTGAAATGCATTTTTCTACGTCGTGTTTAAAAGTATTTGAAATGTATTTAACAGTATTCCCTTACGTTTACGTTCACAGTTGCTGCAGAAGTGTTTCGCCGTAGAATTACTTACTAGATAGTAATGGATACACTGTTTGTTTTCACTCTTCATGCAGTGCTGTTGTTCTATTGCGTGCTTAATCTTATTATAGTGTCACCTGCCACGTGGGTATTTTGTGCACGCGCAATGTAATCGCTGATGTCAGACAGTCATGTTAGATCCAGTAAGCTGATTCACGTGAATTGAGGTAATGCCGCATTAAATGTTTATGCATAATTCAATTTACTCGTGTAGGGATGTGTGTGATGATAAACTTGTTGTAACGTATGGGTCAAACGATTACCGCCTTATTTGATATACGTGTATATTCCTGTAAATAACTAACCTAACATTACGACATCTCTTCAGCGAGTTCTGATTCGGAGGTATTCTACTACGATATTCGCCCTTTCTTCTGTGTATTTTCTAACTTGGGTAAAGTGTTTAACATGCAGTTTAATCTCTCTTTATGAAACTGTTTTCTCGAAGGATAATTATAAACATCGTTGTACATGGTTTGGGTTCATTTGAATTTTAGAGTAGTGAAAATATTTTGCTGTGTATATATATATATTCTGTATATTTTATACTGTACTCGTGGATTTTTCTCTACACAGGAGTTCCACTTACAGCAGAATCTAACAGTGAATATTCTACATCTCTTACTCACTTGTGATACTCACTGTGGCTGAAGTAAACACAGGAGCTCTACTTACAGCAGGATCTAACAGTGAATATACTACATATCTTACTCACTTGTGATACTAACTGTGGCTGTAGTTCACACAGCAGCTCTACATAGAGCAAGATCTAACAGTGAATATACTACATCTCTTATCGACTTGTGATACTCACTGTGGCTGTAGTTCACACAGGAGCTCTACTTAGAGCAAGATCTAACAGTGATCATACTACATTTCTTACCGACTTGTGATACTCACTGTGGGTGTAATTCACACAGGAGCTCTACTTAGAGCATGATCTAACAATGAATATACTACATCTACTGACTTGTGATACTCACTGTGGCTGTAGTTCACACAGGAGCTCTACTTTAGAGCATGATCTAACAGTGAATATACTACATCTACTGACTTTGTGATACTCACTGTGGGTGTAGTTAACACAGGAGATCTACTTTAGAGCATGATCTAACAGTGAAATAGTACATCTCTCACTTACTTGTGATACTCACTGTGGCTGTAGTTCACACAGAAGCTCTACTTTAGATCAGGATCTAACAGTGAACATACTACATTTCTTACCGACTTGTGATACTCACTGTGGCTGTAGTTCACACTGGAGCTCTACTTAGAGAAGGATCTAACACTGGATATACTACATCTACTGACTTGTGATACTCATGTGGGTGTAGTTCACACAGGAGCTCTACTTAGAGCATGCTCTAACAGTGAATATACTACATCTACTGACTTGTGATACTTACTGTGGGTGGAGTTCACACAGTAGCTCTACTTAGAGCATGATCTAATAGTGAATATACTACATTTCCTGACTTTCTGATACTCACTGTGGGTGTAGTTCACACAGGAGCTCAACGTAGATCATGATCTAACAGTGAATATACTACATCTACTTACTTTGTGACACTCACTGTGGGTGTAGTTCACACATAAGCTCTACTTAGAGCAGTATCTAGTAGTAAATATACTACATCTCTTCTTGAATTGTGATATTCACTGTGGCTGTTGTTCACACAGGAGATCTATTTAGAGCAGGATTTAACAGTGAATATACTACATCTCTTACCGACTTGTGATACTCACTGTGGCTGTAGTTCACATAGGAGCTCTACTGAGAGCATGATCTAACAGTGAATATACTACATCTACTGACTTTGTGATAATCACTGTTGGTGTAGTTCACACAGGAGCTCTTCTTTAGAGCATGATCTAACAGTGAATATACTACATCTACTGACTTGTTATACTCACTGTGGCTGTAGTTAACACAGGAGCTCTACTTAGAGCATGATCTAACAGTGAATATACTACATATACTGACTTTGTAATACTCACTGTGGTTGTAGTTCACACAGGAGCTCTACTTTAGAGCAGGATCTAACAGTGAATATACTACATTTTTTACCGACTTGTGATACTCACTGTGGCTGTAGTTCACACAGGAGCTCTACTTAGAGAGGATCTAACACTGCATATACTACATCTACTGACTTGTGAAACTCACTGTGGGTGTAGTTCACACAGGAGCTCTACTTAGAGCATGATCTAACAGTGGATATACTACATCTACTGACTTGTGATACTCACTGTGGTTGTAGTTCACACAGGAGCTCTACTTTAGAGCAGGATATAACAGTGAATATACTACATCTCTTTCTGACTTGTAATACTTACTGTGGCTGTAGTTCACACAGGAGCTCTACTTAGAGCAGGATGTAACAGTTAATATTTTACTTCTCCTACTCACTGATGATACTCAATGCGGGTGTAGTTTACACAGGAGCTCTACTTAGAGCATGATCTAACAGTTGATATGCTACATCTACTGACTTGTGATACTCACTGTGGGTGTAGCTCACACAGGAGCTCTACTTAGAGCATGATCTAACAGTGAATTTACTACATCTTCTGACTTGTGATACTCACTGTGGGTGTAGTTCACACAGGAACTCTACTTCAGTGTATGATCTAACAGTGAATATACTACATCTACTAACTTGTGATACTTACTGTGGGTGGAGTTCACACAGTAGCTCTACTTAGAGCATGATTTAATAGTGAATATACTACATCTACTGACTCGTGGTTCTCACTGTGGCTGTAGTTCACACAGGAGCTCGACGTAGATCATGATCTAACAGTGAATATACTACATCTACTTACTTTGTGACACTCACTGTGGGTGTAGTTCACACATAAGCTCTACTTAGAGCAGTATCTAGTAGTGAATATACTACATCTCTTCTTGACTTGTGATATTCACTGTGGCTGTAGTTCACACAGGAGCTCTAGCTAGAACAGGATCTAACAGTGAATAAACTACATGTCTTACCGACTGGTGATACTCACTGTGGCTGTTGTTCACACAGAAGATCTATTTAGAGCAGGATTTAACAGTAAATATATAACATCTCTTACCGACTTGTGATAATCACTGCGGCTGTAGTTCAAACAGGAACTCTACTTAGAGCAGGATCTAACAGTGAATATACTACATCTCTTACCGACTTGTGATACTCACTGTGGGTGTAGTTCACACAGGAGCTCTACTTTAGAGCATGATCTAACAGTGAATATACTACATCTACTGACTTGTTATACTCACTGTGGCTGTAGTTAACACAGGTGCTCTACTTAGAGCATGATCTAACAGTGGATATTCTACATCTACTGACTTGTGATACTCACTGTGGGTGTAGTTCACACAGTATCTCTACTTAGAGCATGATCTGACAGTGAATATATTACATCTACTGACTTGTGATACTCACTGTGGGTGTAGTTCACACAGGAGCTCTACTTAGAGCATGATGTAACAGTGAATATACTACATCTACTGACTTGTGATACTCACTGTGGGTGTAGTTCACACAGGAGCTCTACTTAGAGCATGATCTAACAGAGGATATACTACATCTAATTTGTGATACTCACTGTGGGTGTAGTTCACACATGAGCTCTACTTAGAGCAGGATCTAGTAGTGATTATACTACACCTCTTATTGACTTGTGATACTCACTGTGACTGTAGTTCACACAGGAGGTGTACTTAGAGCAGGATTTTACAGTTAATATATTATATTTCTTACTGACTTGTGATACTCACTGTGGGTGTAGTTCACACAGGAGCTCTATTTTCGAGTATGATCTAACAGTGAATATACTACATCTACTGACTTGTGATACTTACTGTGGGTGTAGTTCACACAGGAGTTCTACTTAGAGCATAATCTAACAGTGAATATACTACATCTACTGACTTTTTGATACTCACTGTGGGTGTAGTTCACACAGGAGCTCTACTTGAGAGCATGTTCTAACAGTGAATATACTACATCTACTTTGTGATACTCACTGTGGGTGTAGTTCACACATGAGCTCTACTTAGAGCAGGATCTAGTAGTGAATATACTACACCTTTTATTGACTTGTGATACTCACCGTGACTGTAGTTTACACAGGAGCTCTACATATAGCAGGATCTAACAGTGAATGTACCACATCTCTTACTGACTTGTGATACTCACTGTGACTGTAGTTCTCACAGGAGCTCTACTTTACAGCATGATCTAACAGTGAATATTCTACATCTCCTACTGACTTGTGATACTCACTGTGAGTGTAGTTCTCATAGGAGCTCTACTTGAGAGCATGTTCTAACAGTGAATATACTACATCTACTTTGTGATACTCACTGTGGGTGTAGTTCACGCATGAGCTCTACTTAGAGCAGGATCTAGTAGTGAATATACTACACCTCTTATTGACTTGTGATACTCACTGTGACTGTAGTTTACACAGGATCTCTATATATAGCAGGATCTAACAGTGAATGTAGTACATCTCTTACTGACTTGTGATACTCACTGTGGCTGTAGTTCTCACAGGAGCTCTACTTTAGAGCATGATCTAACAGTGAATGTACTACATCTACTGACTTGTGATACTCACTGGCGGTGTAGTTCACACAGGAGCTCCACTTTAGAGCATGATCTAACAGTGAATATACTACATCTACTTAATTTGTGACACTCACTGTGGGTGTAGTTCACACATGAGCTTTACTTAGAGAAGGATCTAGTAGTGAATATAGTACATCTCTTATTGACTTGTGATACTCACTGAGACTGTAGTTTACACAGGAGCTCTACATAGAGCAGGATATAACAGTGAATATACTACATCTACTGTCTTGTGATACTTACTGTGGGTGTAGTTCACACAGGTGCTCTACTTAGAGCATGATCTAACAGTGGATATTCTACATCTACTGATTTGTGATACTCACTGTGGGTGTAGTTCACACAGTAGCTCTACTTAGAGCATGATCTAACAGTTAATATACTACATCTTCTGACTTTGTGATACTCACTCTGGGTGTAGTTTACACAGGATCTCTAGTTTAGAGTATGATGTAACAATGAATATACTACATCTACTGACTTGTGATACTCACTGTGGGTGTAGTTCACACAGTATCTCTACTTAGAGCATGATCTAACAGTGGATATTCTACATCTACTGCCTTGTCATACTCACTGTGGGTGTAGCTCACACGGGAGCTCTACTTAGAGCAGGATCTAACAGTGAATATACTACATCTACTGACTTTGTGATACTTACTGTGGGTGTAGTTCACACAGGAGCTCTACTTTAGAGCATGATCTAACAGTGAATATTCTACATCTCTTACTGAATTGTGATACTTAATGTGGCTGTAGTTCTCACAGGAGCTCTACTTAGAGCAGGATATAACAGTGAATATAGTACATCTACTGACTTGTGATACTCACTGTGAGTGTAGTTCACACAGGAGCTCTACTTAGAACATGATCTAACAGTGAATATACTACATCTCTAACTGACTTGTGATACTCACTCTGGGTGTAGTTCACACAGGAGCTTTACTTTAGAGCATGATCTAACAGTGAATATACTACATCTACTGACTTGTGATACTCACTGTGAGTGCAGATCACACAGTAGCTCTACTTAGAACATTATCTAACAGTGAATATATTATATCTCTAACTGACTTGTGATACTCACTGTGGGTGTAGTTCACACAGGAGCTCTACTTTAAAGCGTGATCTAACAGTGAATATACCACATCTACTGACTTGTGATTCTCACTGTGGCTGTAGTTCACACAGGAGCTCGACGTAGATCATGATCTAACAGTGAATATACTACATCTACTGACTTTGTGATACTCACTGAAGGTGTAGTTCAAACAGGAGCTCTACTTTAGAGCATGTTCCAACAGTGAATATACTACATCTACTTTGTGATACTCACTGTGGGTGTAGTTCACACAGGTGCTCTACTTAGAGCATGATCTAACAGTGGATATTCTACATCTACTGACTTGTGATACTCACTGTGGGTGTAGTTCACACAGTGTCTCTACTTAGAGCATGATCTAACAGTGCATATACTACATCTACTGACTTGTGATACTCACTGTGGGTGTTGTTCACACAGGAGCTCTACTTAGAGCATGATGTAACAGTGAATATACTACATCTACTGACTTGTGATACTCACTGTGGGTGTAGTTCACACAGGAGCTCTATTTTCGAGTATGATCTAACAGTGAATATACTACATCTACTGACTTGTGATACTTACTGTGGGTGTAGTTCACACAGGAGTTCTACTTAGAGCATGATCTAACAGTGAATATACTACATCTACTGACTTTTTGATACTCACTGTGGGTGTAGTTCACACAGGAGCTCTACTTTAGAGCATGATCTATCAGTGAATATTCTACATCTCTTACTGAATTGTGATTATTACTGTGGCTGTAGTTCTCACAGGAGCTCTACTTAGAGCAGGATATAACAGTGAATATACTACATCTACTTTGTGATACTCACTGTGGGTGTAGTTCACACATGAGCTCTACTTAGAGCAGGATCTAGTAGTGAATATACTACACCTCTTATTGACTTGTGATACTCACTGTGACTGTAGTTCTATATGTAGACAGGAGCTCTACATATAGCAGGATCTAACAGTGAATGTACTACATCTCTTACTGACTTGTGATACTCACTGTGGCTGTAGTTCTCACAGGAGCTCTACTTTAGAGCATGATCTAACAGTGAATGTACTACATCTACTGACTTGTGATACTCACTGGTGGTGTAGTTCACACAGGAGCTCCACTTTAGAGCATGATCTAACAGTGAATATACTACATCTACTTAATTTGTGACACTCACTGTGGGTGTAGTTCACACATGAGCTGTACTTAGAGAAGGATCTAGTAGTGAATATAGTACATCTCTTATTGACTTGTGCTACTCACTGTGGCTGTAGTTCACACAGGACCTCTACTTAGAACAGGATTTAACAGTGAATATACTACATCTCTTACCGACTTCTTATACTCACTCTGGGTGTAGTTCACACAGGAGCTCTATTTTCGAGTATGATCTAACAGTGAATATACTACATCTACTGACTTGTGATATTTACTGTGTTTGTAGTTCACACAGGAGCTCTACTTAGAGCAGGATATAACAGTGAATATACTACATCTACTGACTTGTGATACTCACTGTGAGTGTAGTTCACATAGGAGCTCTACTTGAGAGCATGTTCTAACAGTGAATATACTACATCTACTTTGTGATACTCACTGTGGGTGTAGTTCACACATGAGCTCTACTTAGAGCAGGATCTAGTAGTGAATATACTACACCTCTTATTGACTTGTGATACTCACTGTGACTGTAGTTTACACAGGAGCTCTACATATAGCAGGATCTAACAGTGAATGTACTACATCTCTTACCGACTTCTTATACTCACTCTGGGTGTAGTTCTCACAGGAGCTCTACTTTAGAGCATGATCTAACAGTGAATATACTACATCTACTGACTTTGTGATACTCACTGTTGGTGTAGTTCACACAGGAGCTCTACTTTAGAGCATGATCTAACAGTGAATATACTACATCTACTTATTTTGTGACACTCACTGTTGGTGTAGTTCACACATGAGCTCTACTTAGAGCAGGATCTAGTAGTGAATATACTACACCTCTTATTGACTTGTGTTACTCACTGTGGGTGTAGTTCACACATGAGCTCTACTTAGAGCAGGATCTAGTAGTGAATATACTACACCTCTTATTGACTTGTGATACTCACTGTGACTGTAGTTTACACAGGAGCTCTACTTAGAGCAGGATCTAACAGTGAATGTACTACATCTCTTACTGACTTGTGATACTCAGTGGCTGTAGTTCACACAGGAGCTCTACTTAGAGTATGATCTAACAGTGAATATACTACATCTACTGACTTTGTGATACTCACTGTGGGTGTAGTTCACACAGGAGCTCTACTTTAGTGTATGATCTAACAGTGAATATACTACATCTTCTGACTTTGTGATAATCAGTGTTGGCGTAGTTCACACAGGAGCTCTTCTTTAGAGCATGATCTAACAGTGAATGTACTACATCTACTGACTTATGATACTCCCTGGGGGTGTAGTTCAGACAGGAGCTCTACTTTAGAGCAGGATCTAGCAGTGAATATACTACATTTCTTACCGACTTGTGATACTCACTGTGACTGTAGTTTACACAGGAGCTCTACTTTGAGCAGGATATAACAGTGAATATACTACATCTACTGTCTTGTGATACTTACTGTGGGTGTAGTTCACACAGGTGCTCTACTTAGAGCATGATCTAACAGTGGATATTCTACATCTACTGACTTGTGATACTCACTGTGGGTGTAGTTCACACAGGAGCTCTACTTAGAGCATGATCTAACAGTTAATATACTACATCTTCTGACTTTGTGATAGTCACTCTGGGTGTAGTTTACACAGGATCTCTAGTTTAGAGCATGATGTAACAATGAATATACTACATCTACTGACTTGTGATACTCACTGTGGGTGTAGTTCACACAGTATCTCTACTTAGAGCATGATCTAACAGTGAATATACTACATCTACTGACTTGTGATACTCACTGTGGGTGTAGTTCACACAGGAGCTCTACTTAGAGCATGATCTAACAGAGGATATACTACATCTAATTTGTGATACTCACTGTGGGTGTAGTTCACACATGAGCTCTACTTAGAGCAGGATCTAGTAGTGATTATACTACACCTCTTATTGACTTGTGATACTCACTGTGGCTGTAATTCACACAGGAGGTGTACTTAAAGCAGGATTTAACAGTTAATATATTATATTTCTTACTGACTTGTGATACTCAATGTGGGTGTAGTTCACACAGGTGCTCTACTTAGAGCATGATCTAACAGTGGATATTCTACATCTACTGACTTGTGATACTCACTGTGGGTGTAGTTCACACAGGAGCTCTACTTAGAGCATGATCTAACAGTTAATATACTACATCTTCTGACTTTGTGATAGTCACTCTGGGTGTAGTTTACACAGGATCTCTAGTTTAGAGCATGATGTAACAATGAATATACTACATCTACTGACTTGTGATACTCACTGTGGGTGTAGTTCACACAGTATCTCTACTTAGAGCATGATCTAACAGTGAATATACTACATCTACTGACTTGTGATACTCACTGTGGGTGTAGTTCACACAGGAGCTCTACTTAGAGCATGATCTAACAGAGGATATACTACATCTAATTTGTGATACTCACTGTGGGTGTAGTTCACACATGAGCTCTACTTAGAGCAGGATCTAGTAGTGATTATACTACACCTCTTATTGACTTGTGATACTCACTGTGGCTGTAGTTCACACAGGAGGTGTACTTAAAGCAGGATTTAACAGTTAATATATTATATTTCTTACTGACTTGTGATACTCAATGTGGGTGTAGTTCACACAGGAGCTCTATTTTCGAGTATGATCTAACAGTGAATATACTACATCTACTGACTTGTGATACTTACTGTGGGTGTAGTTCACACAGGAGTTCTACTTAGAACATGATCTAACAGTGAATATACTACATCTACTGACTTTTTGATACTCACTGTGGGTGGAGTTCACACAGTAGCTCTACTTAGAGCATGATCTAATAGTGAATATACTACATTTCCTGACTTTGTGATACTCACTGTGGGTGTAGTTCACACAGGAGCTCAACGTAGATCATGATCTAACAGTGAATATACTACATCTACTTACTTTGTGACACTCACTGTGGGTGTAGTTCACACATAAGCTCTACTTAGAGCAGTATCTAGTAGTGAATATACTACATCTCTTCTTGAATTGTGATATTCACTGTGGCTGTTGTTCACACAGGAGATCTACTTTAGATCAGGATCTAACAGTGAACATACTACATTTCTTACCGACTTGTGATACTCACTGTGGCTGTAGTTCACACTGGAGCTCTACTTAGAGAAGGATCTAACACTGGATATACTACATCTACTGACTTGTGATACTCATGTGGGTGTAGTTCACACAGGAGCTCTACTTAGAGCATGCTCTAACAGTGAATATACTACATCTACTGACTTGTGATACTTACTGTGGGTGGAGTTCACACAGTAGCTCTACTTAGAGCATGATCTAATAGTGAATATACTACATTTCCTGACTTTGTGATACTCACTGTGGGTGTAGTTCACACAGGAGCTCAACGTAGATCATGATCTAACAGTGAATATACTACATCTACTTACTTTGTGACACTCACTGTGGGTGTAGTTCACACATAAGCTCTACTTAGAGCAGTATCTAGTAGTGAATATACTACATCTCTTCTTGAATTGTGATATTCACTGTGGCTGTTGTTCACACAGGAGATCTATTTAGAGCAGGATTTAACAGTGAATATACTACATCTCTTACCGACTTGTGATACTCACTGTGGCTGTAGTTCACATAGGAGCTCTACTGAGAGCATGATCTAACAGTGAATATACTACATCTACTGACTTTGTGATAATCACTGTTGGTGTAGTTCACACAGGAGCTCTTCTTTAGAGCATGATCTAACAGTGAATATACTACATCTACTGACTTGTGATACTCACTGTGGCTGTAGTTCACACAGGAGCTCTACTTAGAGCATGATCTAACAGTCAATATACTACATATACTGACTTTGTGATACTCACTGTGGGTGTAGTTCACACAGGAGCTCTACTTTAGAGCAGGATCTAACAGTGAATATACTACATTTCTTACCGACTTGTGATACTCACTGTGGCTGTAGTTCACACAGGAGCTCTACTTAGAGAAGGATCTAACACTGCATATACTACATCTACTGACTTGTGAAACTCACTGTGGGTGTAGTTCACACAGGAGCTCTACTTAGAGCATGATCTAACAGTGGATATACTACATCTACTGACTTGTGATACTCACTGTGGTTGTAGTTCACACAGGAGCTCTACTTTAGAGCAGGATATAACAGTGAATATACTACATCTCTTTCTGACTTGTAATACTTACTGTGGCTGTAGTTCACACAGGAGCTCTACTTAGAGCAGGATGTAACAGTTAATATTTTACTTCTCCTACTCACTGATGATACTCAATGCGGGTGTAGTTTACACAGGAGCTCTACTTAGAGCATGATCTAACAGTTGATATGCTACATCTACTGACTTGTGATACTCACTGTGGGTGTAGCTCACACAGGAGCTCTACTTAGAGCATGATCTAACAGTGAATTTACTACATCTTCTGACTTGTGATACTCACTGTGGGTGTAGTTCACACAGGAACTCTACTTCAGTGTATGATCTAACAGTGAATATACTACATCTACTAACTTGTGATACTTACTGTGGGTGGAGTTCACACAGTAGCTCTACTTAGAGCATGATTTAATAGTGAATATACTACATCTACTGACTCGTGGTTCTCACTGTGGCTGTAGTTCACACAGGAGCTCGACGTAGATCATGATCTAACAGTGAATATACTACATCTACTTACTTTGTGACACTCACTGTGGGTGTAGTTCACACATAAGCTCTACTTAGAGCAGTATCTAGTAGTGAATATACTACATCTCTTCTTGACTTGTGATATTCACTGTGGCTGTAGTTCACACAGGAGCTCTAGCTAGAACAGGATCTAACAGTGAATAAACTACATGTCTTACCGACTGGTGATACTCACTGTGGCTGTTGTTCACACAGAAGATCTATTTAGAGCAGGATTTAACAGTAAATATATAACATCTCTTACCGACTTGTGATAATCACTGCGGCTGTAGTTCAAACAGGAACTCTACTTAGAGCAGGATCTAACAGTGAATATACTACATCTCTTACCGACTTGTGATACTCACTGTGGGTGTAGTTCACACAGGAGCTCTACTTTAGAGCATGATCTAACAGTGAATATACTACATCTACTGACTTGTTATACTCACTGTGGCTGTAGTTCACACAGGTGCTCTACTTAGAGCATGATCTAACAGTGGATATTCTACATCTACTGACTTGTGATACTCACTGTGGGTGTAGTTCACACAGTATCTCTACTTAGAGCATGATCTGACAGTGAATATATTACATCTACTGACTTGTGATACTCACTGTGGGTGTAGTTCACACAGGAGCTCTACTTAGAGCATGATGTAACAGTGAATATACTACATCTACTGACTTGTGATACTCACTGTGGGTGTAGTTCACACAGGAGCTCTACTTAGAGCATGATCTAACAGAGGATATACTACATCTAATTTGTGATACTCACTGTGGGTGTAGTTCACACATGAGCTCTACTTAGAGCAGGATCTAGTAGTGATTATACTACACCTCTTATTGACTTGTGATACTCACTGTGACTGTAGTTCACACAGGAGGTGTACTTAGAGCAGGATTTTACAGTTAATATATTATATTTCTTACTGACTTGTGATACTCACTGTGGGTGTAGTTCACACAGGAGCTCTATTTTCAGTATGATCTAACAGTGAATATACTACATCTACTGACTTGTGATACTTACTGTGGGTGTAGTTCACACAGGAGTTCTACTTAGAGCATAATCTAACAGTGAATATACTACATCTACTGACTTTTTGATACTCACTGTGGGTGTAGTTCACACAGGAGCTCTACTTGAGAGCATGTTCTAACAGTGAATATACTACATCTACTTTGTGATACTCACTGTGGGTGTAGTTCACACATGAGCTCTACTTAGAGCAGGATCTAGTAGTGAATATACTACACCTTTTATTGACTTGTGATACTCACCGTGACTGTAGTTTACACAGGAGCTCTACATATAGCAGGATCTAACAGTGAATGTACCACATCTCTTACTGACTTGTGATACTCACTGTGACTGTAGTTCTCACAGGAGCTCTACTTTACAGCATGATCTAACAGTGAATATTCTACATCTCCTACTGACTTGTGATACTCACTGTGAGTGTAGTTCTCATAGGAGCTCTACTTGAGAGCATGTTCTAACAGTGAATATACTACATCTACTTTGTGATACTCACTGTGGGTGTAGTTCACGCATGAGCTCTACTTAGAGCAGGATCTAGTAGTGAATATACTACACCTCTTATTGACTTGTGATACTCACTGTGACTGTAGTTTACACAGGATCTCTATATATAGCAGGATCTAACAGTGAATGTAGTACATCTCTTACTGACTTGTGATACTCACTGTGGCTGTAGTTCTCACAGGAGCTCTACTTTAGAGCATGATCTAACAGTGAATGTACTACATCTACTGACTTGTGATACTCACTGGCGGTGTAGTTCACACAGGAGCTCCACTTTAGAGCATGATCTAACAGTGAATATACTACATCTACTTAATTTGTGACACTCACTGTGGGTGTAGTTCACACATGAGCTTTACTTAGAGAAGGATCTAGTAGTGAATATAGTACATCTCTTATTGACTTGTGATACTCACTGAGACTGTAGTTTACACAGGAGCTCTACATAGAGCAGGATATAACAGTGAATATACTACATCTACTGTCTTGTGATACTTACTGTGGGTGTAGTTCACACAGGTGCTCTACTTAGAGCATGATCTAACAGTGGATATTCTACATCTACTGATTTGTGATACTCACTGTGGGTGTAGTTCACACAGTAGCTCTACTTAGAGCATGATCTAACAGTTAATATACTACATCTTCTGACTTTGTGATACTCACTCTGGGTGTAGTTTACACAGGATCTCTAGTTTAGAGTATGATGTAACAATGAATATACTACATCTACTGACTTGTGATACTCACTGTGGGTGTAGTTCACACAGTATCTCTACTTAGAGCATGATCTAACAGTGGATATTCTACATCTACTGCCTTGTCATACTCACTGTGGGTGTAGCTCACACGGGAGCTCTACTTAGAGCAGGATCTAACAGTGAATATACTACATCTACTGACTTTGTGATACTTACTGTGGGTGTAGTTCACACAGGAGCTCTACTTTAGAGCATGATCTAACAGTGAATATTCTACATCTCTTACTGAATTGTGATACTTAATGTGGCTGTAGTTCTCACAGGAGCTCTACTTAGAGCAGGATATAACAGTGAATATAGTACATCTACTGACTTGTGATACTCACTGTGAGTGTAGTTCACACAGGAGCTCTACTTAGAACATGATCTAACAGTGAATATACTACATCTCTAACTGACTTGTGATACTCACTCTGGGTGTAGTTCACACAGGAGCTTTACTTTAGAGCATGATCTAACAGTGAATATACTACATCTACTGACTTGTGATACTCACTGTGAGTGCAGATCACACAGTAGCTCTACTTAGAACATTATCTAACAGTGAATATATTATATCTCTAACTGACTTGTGATACTCACTGTGGGTGTAGTTCACACAGGAGCTCTACTTTAAAGCGTGATCTAACAGTGAATATACCACATCTACTGACTTGTGATTCTCACTGTGGCTGTAGTTCACACAGGAGCTCGACGTAGATCATGATCTAACAGTGAATATACTACATCTACTGACTTTGTGATACTCACTGAAGGTGTAGTTCAAACAGGAGCTCTACTTTAGAGCATGTTCCAACAGTGAATATACTACATCTACTTTGTGATACTCACTGTGGGTGTAGTTCACACAGGTGCTCTACTTAGAGCATGATCTAACAGTGGATATTCTACATCTACTGACTTGTGATACTCACTGTGGGTGTAGTTCACACAGTGTCTCTACTTAGAGCATGATCTAACAGTGCATATACTACATCTACTGACTTGTGATACTCACTGTGGGTGTTGTTCACACAGGAGCTCTACTTAGAGCATGATGTAACAGTGAATATACTACATCTACTGACTTGTGATACTCACTGTGGGTGTAGTTCACACAGGAGCTCTATTTTCGAGTATGATCTAACAGTGAATATACTACATCTACTGACTTGTGATACTTACTGTGGGTGTAGTTCACACAGGAGTTCTACTTAGAGCATGATCTAACAGTGAATATACTACATCTACTGACTTTTTGATACTCACTGTGGGTGTAGTTCACACAGGAGCTCTACTTTAGAGCATGATCTATCAGTGAATATTCTACATCTCTTACTGAATTGTGATTATTACTGTGGCTGTAGTTCTCACAGGAGCTCTACTTAGAGCAGGATATAACAGTGAATATACTACATCTACTTTGTGATACTCACTGTGGGTGTAGTTCACACATGAGCTCTACTTAGAGCAGGATCTAGTAGTGAATATACTACACCTCTTATTGACTTGTGATACTCACTGTGACTGTAGTTCTATATGTAGACAGGAGCTCTACATATAGCAGGATCTAACAGTGAATGTACTACATCTCTTACTGACTTGTGATACTCACTGTGGCTGTAGTTCTCACAGGAGCTCTACTTTAGAGCATGATCTAACAGTGAATGTACTACATCTACTGACTTGTGATACTCACTGGTGGTGTAGTTCACACAGGAGCTCCACTTTAGAGCATGATCTAACAGTGAATATACTACATCTACTTAATTTGTGACACTCACTGTGGGTGTAGTTCACACATGAGCTGTACTTAGAGCAGGATCTAGTAGTGAATGTACTACATCTCTTACTGACTTGTGCTACTCACTGTGGCTGTAGTTCACACAGGACCTCTACTTAGAACAGGATTTAACAGTGAATATACTACATCTCTTACCGACTTCTTATACTCACTCTGGGTGTAGTTCACACAGGAGCTCTATTTTCGAGTATGATCTAACAGTGAATATACTACATCTACTGACTTGTGATATTTACTGTGTTTGTAGTTCACACAGGAGCTCTACTTAGAGCAGGATATAACAGTGAATATACTACATCTACTGACTTGTGATACTCACTGTGAGTGTAGTTCACATAGGAGCTCTACTTGAGAGCATGTTCTAACAGTGAATATACTACATCTACTTTGTGATACTCACTGTGGGTGTAGTTCACACATGAGCTCTACTTAGAGCAGGATCTAGTAGTGAATATACTACACCTCTTATTGACTTGTGATACTCACTGTGACTGTAGTTTACACAGGAGCTCTACATATAGCAGGATCTAACAGTGAATGTACTACATCTCTTACCGACTTCTTATACTCACTCTGGGTGTAGTTCTCACAGGAGCTCTACTTTAGAGCATGATCTAACAGTGAATATACTACATCTACTGACTTTGTGATACTCACTGTTGGTGTAGTTCACACAGGAGCTCTACTTTAGAGCATGATCTAACAGTGAATATACTACATCTACTTATTTTGTGACACTCACTGTTGGTGTAGTTCACACATGAGCTCTACTTAGAGCAGGATCTAGTAGTGAATATACTACACCTCTTATTGACTTGTGTTACTCACTGTGGGTGTAGTTCACACATGAGCTCTACTTAGAGCAGGATCTAGTAGTGAATATACTACACCTCTTATTGACTTGTGATACTCACTGTGACTGTAGTTTACACAGGAGCTCTACTTAGAGCAGGATCTAACAGTGAATGTACTACATCTCTTACTGACTTGTGATACTCAGTGGCTGTAGTTCACACAGGAGCTCTACTTAGAGTATGATCTAACAGTGAATATACTACATCTACTGACTTTGTGATACTCACTGTGGGTGTAGTTCACACAGGAGCTCTACTTTAGTGTATGATCTAACAGTGAATATACTACATCTTCTGACTTTGTGATAATCAGTGTTGGCGTAGTTCACACAGGAGCTCTTCTTTAGAGCATGATCTAACAGTGAATGTACTACATCTACTGACTTATGATACTCCCTGGGGGTGTAGTTCAGACAGGAGCTCTACTTTAGAGCAGGATCTAGCAGTGAATATACTACATTTCTTACCGACTTGTGATACTCACTGTGACTGTAGTTTACACAGGAGCTCTACTTTGAGCAGGATATAACAGTGAATATACTACATCTACTGTCTTGTGATACTTACTGTGGGTGTAGTTCACACAGGTGCTCTACTTAGAGCATGATCTAACAGTGGATATTCTACATCTACTGACTTGTGATACTCACTGTGGGTGTAGTTCACACAGGAGCTCTACTTAGAGCATGATCTAACAGTTAATATACTACATCTTCTGACTTTGTGATAGTCACTCTGGGTGTAGTTTACACAGGATCTCTAGTTTAGAGCATGATGTAACAATGAATATACTACATCTACTGACTTGTGATACTCACTGTGGGTGTAGTTCACACAGTATCTCTACTTAGAGCATGATCTAACAGTGAATATACTACATCTACTGACTTGTGATACTCACTGTGGGTGTAGTTCACACAGGAGCTCTACTTAGAGCATGATCTAACAGAGGATATACTACATCTAATTTGTGATACTCACTGTGGGTGTAGTTCACACATGAGCTCTACTTAGAGCAGGATCTAGTAGTGATTATACTACACCTCTTATTGACTTGTGATACTCACTGTGGCTGTAGTTCACACAGGAGGTGTACTTAAAGCAGGATTTAACAGTTAATATATTATATTTCTTACTGACTTGTGATACTCAATGTGGGTGTAGTTCACACAGGAGCTCTATTTTCGAGTATGATCTAACAGTGAATATACTACATCTACTGACTTGTGATACTTACTGTGGGTGTAGTTCACACAGGAGTTCTACTTAGAACATGATCTAACAGTGAATATACTACATCTACTGACTTTTTGATACTCACTGTGGGTGGAGTTCACACAGTAGCTCTACTTAGAGCATGATCTAATAGTGAATATACTACATTTCCTGACTTTGTGATACTCACTGTGGGTGTAGTTGACACAGGAGCTCAACGTAGATCATGATCTAACAGTGAATATACTACATCTACTTACTTTGTGACACTCACTGTGGGTGTAGTTCACACATAAGCTCTACTTAGAGCAGTATCTAGTAGTGAATATACTACATCTCTTCTTGAATTGTGATATTCACTGTGGCTGTTGTTCACACAGGAGATCTACTTTAGATCAGGATCTAACAGTGAACATACTACATTTCTTACCGACTTGTGATACTCACTGTGGCTGTAGTTCACACTGGAGCTCTACTTAGAGAAGGATCTAACACTGGATATACTACATCTACTGACTTGTGATACTCATGTGGGTGTAGTTCACACAGGAGCTCTACTTAGAGCATGCTCTAACAGTGAATATACTACATCTACTGACTTGTGATACTTACTGTGGGTGGAGTTCACACAGTAGCTCTACTTAGAGCATGATCTAATAGTGAATATACTACATTTCCTGACTTTGTGATACTCACTGTGGGTGTAGTTCACACAGGAGCTCAACGTAGATCATGATCTAACAGTGAATATACTACATCTACTTACTTTGTGACACTCACTGTGGGTGTAGTTCACACATAAGCTCTACTTAGAGCAGTATCTAGTAGTGAATATACTACATCTCTTCTTGAATTGTGATATTCACTGTGGCTGTTGTTCACACAGGAGATCTATTTAGAGCAGGATTTAACAGTGAATATACTACATCTCTTACCGACTTGTGATACTCACTGTGGCTGTAGTTCACATAGGAGCTCTACTGAGAGCATGATCTAACAGTGAATATACTACATCTACTGACTTTGTGATAATCACTGTTGGTGTAGTTCACACAGGAGCTCTTCTTTAGAGCATGATCTAACAGTGAATATACTACATCTACTGACTTGTTATACTCACTGTGGCTGTAGTTAACACAGGAGCTCTACTTAGAGCATGATCTAACAGTGAATATACTACATATACTGACTTTGTAATACTCACTGTGGTTGTAGTTCACACAGGAGCTCTACTTTAGAGCAGGATCTAACAGTGAATATACTACATTTCTTACCGACTTGTGATACTCACTGTGGCTGTAGTTCACACAGGAGCTCTACTTAGAGAAGGATCTAACACTGCATATACTACATCTACTGACTTGTGAAACTCACTGTGGGTGTAGTTCACACAGGAGCTCTACTTAGAGCATGATCTAACAGTGGATATACTACATCTACTGACTTGTGATACTCACTGTGGTTGTAGTTCACACAGGAGCTCTACTTTAGAGCAGGATATAACAGTGAATATACTACATCTCTTTCTGACTTGTAATACTTACTGTGGCTGTAGTTCACACAGGAGCTCTACTTAGAGCAGGATGTAACAGTTAATATTTTACTTCTCCTACTCACTGATGATACTCAATGCGGGTGTAGTTTACACAGGAGCTCTACTTAGAGCATGATCTAACAGTTGATATGCTACATCTACTGACTTGTGATACTCACTGTGGGTGTAGCTCACACAGGAGCTCTATTTTCGAGTATGATCTAACAGTGAATATACTACATCTACTGACTTGTGATACTTACTGTGGGTGTAGTTCACACAGGAGTTCTACTTAGAGCATAATCTAACAGTGAATATACTACATCTACTAACTTGTGATACTTACTGTGGGTGGAGTTCACACAGTAGCTCTACTTAGAGCATGATTTAATAGTGAATATACTACATCTACTGACTCGTGGTTCTCACTGTGGCTGTAGTTCACACAGGAGCTCGACGTAGATCATGATCTAACAGTGAATATACTACATCTACTTACTTTGTGACACTCACTGTGGGTGTAGTTCACACATAAGCTCTACTTAGAGCAGTATCTAGTAGTGAATATACTACATCTCTTCTTGACTTGTGATATTCACTGTGGCTGTAGTTCACACAGGAGCTCTAGCTAGAACAGGATCTAACAGTGAATAAACTACATGTCTTACCGACTGGTGATACTCACTGTGGCTGTTGTTCACACAGAAGATCTATTTAGAGCAGGATTTAACAGTAAATATATAACATCTCTTACCGACTTGTGATAATCACTGCGGCTGTAGTTCAAACAGGAACTCTACTTAGAGCAGGATCTAACAGTGAATATACTACATCTCTTACCGACTTGTGATACTCACTGTGGGTGTAGTTCACACAGGAGCTCTACTTTAGAGCATGATCTAACAGTGAATATACTACATCTACTGACTTGTTATACTCACTGTGGCTGTAGTTAATACAGGAGCTCTACTTTAGAGCATGATCTAACAGTGAATGTACTACATCTACTGACTTGTGATACTCACTGGTGGTGTAGTTCACACAGGAGCTCCACTTTAGAGCATGATCTAACAGTGAATATACTACATCTACTTAATTTGTGACACTCACTGTGGGTGTAGTTCACACATGAGCTTTACTTAGAGAAGGATCTAGTAGTGAATATAGTACATCTCTTATTGACTTGTGATACTCACTGAGACTGTAGTTTACACAGGAGCTCTACATAGAGCAGGATATAACAGTGAATATACTACATCTACTGTCTTGTGATACTTACTGTGGGTGTAGTTCACACAGGTGCTCTACTTAGAGCATGATCTAACAGTGGATATTCTACATCTACTGATTTGTGATACTCACTGTGGGTGTAGTTCACACAGTAGCTCTACTTAGAGCATGATCTAACAGTTAATATACTACATCTTCTGACTTTGTGATACTCACTCTGGGTGTAGTTTACACAGGATCTCTAGTTTAGAGTATGATGTAACAATGAATATACTACATCTACTGACTTGTGATACTCACTGTGGGTGTAGTTCACACAGTATCTCTACTTAGAGCATGATCTAACAGTGGATATTCTACATCTACTGCCTTGTCATACTCACTGTGGGTGTAGTTCACACAGGAGCTCTACTTAGAGCAGGATCTAACAGTGAATATACTACATCTACTGACTTTGTGATACTTACTGTGGGTGTAGTTCACACAGGAGCTCTACTTTAGAGCATGATCTAACAGTGAATATTCTACATCTCTTACTGAATTGATACTTAATGTGGCTGTAGTTCTCACAGGAGCTCTACTTAGAGCAGGATATAACAGTGAATATAGTACATCTACTGACTTGTGATACTCACTGTGAGGTGTAGTTCACACAGGAGCTCTACTTAGAACATGATCTAACAGTGAATATACTACATCTCTAACTGACTTGTGATACTCACTCTGGGTGTAGTTCACACAGGAGCTTTACTTTAGAGCATGATCTAACAGTGAATATACTACATCTACTGACTTGTGATACTCACTGTGAGTGCAGATCACACAGTAGCTCTACTTAGAACATTATCTAACAGTGAATATATTATATCTCTAACTGACTTGTGATACTCACTGTGGGTGTAGTTCACACAGGAGCTCTACTTTAAAGCGTGATCTAACAGTGAATATACCACATCTACTGACTTGTGATTCTCACTGTGGCTGTAGTTCACACAGGAGCTCGACGTAGATCATGATCTAACAGTGAATATACTACATCTACTGACTTTGTGATACTCACTGAGGGTGTAGTTCAAACAGGAGCTCTACTTTAGAGCATGTTCCAACAGTGAATATACTACATCTACTTTGTGATACTCACTGTGGGTGTAGTTCACACAGGTGCTCTACTTAGAGCATGATCTAACAGTGGATATTCTACATCTACTGACTTGTGATACTCACTGTGGGTGTAGTTCACACAGTGTCTCTACTTAGAGCATGATCTAACAGTGCATATACTACATCTACTGACTTGTGATACTCACTGTGGGTGTTGTTCACACAGGAGCTCTACTTAGAGCATGATGTAACAGTGAATATACTACATCTACTGACTTGTGATACTCACTGTGGGTGTAGTTCACACAGGAGCTCTATTTTCGAGCATGATCTAACAGTGAATATACTACATCTACTGACTTGTGATACTTACTGTGGGTGTAGTTCACACAGGAGTTCTACTTAGAGCATGATCTAACAGTGAATATACTACATCTACTGACTTTGATACTCACTGTGGGTGTAGTTCACACAGGAGCTCTACTTTAGAGCATGATCTATCAGTGAATATTCTACATCTCTTACTGAATTGTGATTATTACTGTGGCTGTAGTTCTCACAGGAGCTCTACTTAGAGCAGGATATAACAGTGAATATACTACATCTACTTTGTGATACTCACTGTGGGTGTAGTTCACACATGAGCTCTACTTAGAGCAGGATCTAGTAGTGAATATACTACACCTCTTATTGACTTGTGATACTCACTGTGACTGTAGTTCTATATGTAGACAGGAGCTCTACATATAGCAGGATCTAACAGTGAATGTACTACATCTCTTACTGACTTGTGATACTCACTGTGGCTGTAGTTCTCACAGGAGCTCTACTTTAGAGCATGATCTAACAGTGAATGTACTACATCTACTGACTTGTGATACTCACTGGTGGTGTAGTTCACACAGGAGCTCCACTTTAGAGCATGATCTAACAGTGAATATACTACATCTACTTAATTTGTGACACTCACTGTGGGTGTAGTTCACACATGAGCTGTACTTAGAGAAGGATCTAGTAGTGAATATAGTACATCTCTTATTGACTTGTGCTACTCACTGTGGCTGTAGTTCACACAGGACCTCTACTTAGAACAGGATTTAACAGTGAATATACTACATCTCTTACCGACTTCTTATACTCACTCTGGGTGTAGTTCACACAGGAGCTCTATTTTCGAGTATGATCTAACAGTGAATATACTACATCTACTGACTTGTGATATTTACTGTGTTTGTAGTTCACACAGGAGCTCTACTTAGAGCAGGATATAACAGTGAATATACTACATCTACTGACTTGTGATACTCACTGTGAGTGTAGTTCACATAGGAGCTCTACTTGAGAGCATGTTCTAACAGTGAATATACTACATCTACTTTGTGATACTCACTGTGGGTGTAGTTCACACATGAGCTCTACTTAGAGCAGGATCTAGTAGTGAATATACTACACCTCTTATTGACTTGTGATACTCAGTGGCTGTAGTTCACACAGGAGCTCTACTTGAGAGCATGATCTAACAGTGAATGTACTACATCTACTGACTTATGATACTCCCTGGGGGTGTAGTTCAGACAGGAGCTCTACTTTAGAGCAGGATCTAGCAGTGAATATACTACATTTCTTACCGACTTTTGATACTCACTGTGACTGTAGTTTACACAGGAGCTCTACATATAGCAGGATCTAACAGTGAATGTACTACATCTCTTACCGACTTCTTATACTCACTCTGGGTGTAGTTCTCACAGGAGCTCTACTTTAGAGCATGATCTAACAGTGAATATACTACATCTACTGACTTTGTGATACTCACTGTTGGTGTAGTTCACACAGGAGCTCTACTTTAGAGCATGATCTAACAGTGAATATACTACATCTACTTATTTTGTGACACTCACTGTTGGTGTAGTTCACACATGAGCTCTACTTAGAGCAGGATCTAGTAGTGAATATACTACACCTCTTATTGACTTGTGATACTCACTGTGGGTGTAGTTCACACATGAGCTCTACTTAGAGCAGGATCTAGTAGTGAATATACTACACCTCTTATTGACTTGTGATACTCACTGTGACTGTAGTTTACACAGGAGCTCTACTTAGAGCAGGATCTAACAGTGAATGTACTACATCTCTTACTGACTTGTGATACTCAGTGGCTGTAGTTCACACAGGAGCTCTACTTAGAGTATGATCTAACAGTGAATATACTACATCTACTGACTTTGTGATACTCACTGTGGGTGTAGTTCACACAGGAGCTCTACTTTAGTGTATGATCTAACAGTGAATATACTACATCTTCTGACTTTGTGATAATCAGTGTTGGCGTAGTTCACACAGGAGCTCTTCTTTAGAGCATGATCTAACAGTGAATGTACTACATCTACTGACTTATGATACTCCCTGGGGGTGTAGTTCAGACAGGAGCTCTACTTTAGAGCAGGATCTAGCAGTGAATATACTACATTTCTTACCGACTTGTGATACTCACTGTGACTGTAGTTTACACAGGAGCTCTACTTTGAGCAGGATATAACAGTGAATATACTACATCTACTGTCTTGTGATACTTACTGTGGGTGTAGTTCACACAGGAGCTCTACTTAGAGCATGATCTAACAGTGGATATTCTACATCTACTGACTTGTGATACTCACTGTGGGTGTAGTTCACACAGGAGCTCTACTTAGAGCATGATCTAACAGTTAATATACTACATCTTCTGACTTTGTGATAGTCACTCTGGGTGTAGTTTACACAGGATCTCTAGTTTAGAGCATGATGTAACAATGAATATACTACATCTACTGACTTGTGATACTCACTGTGGGTGTAGTTCACACAGTATCTCTACTTAGAGCATGATCTAACAGTGAATATACTACATCTACTGACTTGTGATACTCACTGTGGGTGTAGTTCACACAGGAGCTCTACTTAGAGCATGATCTAACAGAGGATATACTACATCTAATTTGTGATACTCACTGTGGGTGTAGTTCACACATGAGCTCTACTTAGAGCAGGATCTAGTAGTGATTATACTACACCTCTTATTGACTTGTGATACTCACTGTGGCTGTAGTTCACACAGGAGGTGTACTTAAAGCAGGATTTAACAGTTAATATATGATATTTCTTACTGACTTGTGATACTCAATGTGGGTGTAGTTCACACAGGAGCTCTATTTTCGAGTATGATCTAACAGTGAATATACTACATCTACTGACTTGTGATACTTACTGTGGGTGTAGTTCACACAGGAGTTCTACTTAGAACATGATCTAACAGTGAATATACTACATCTACTGACTTTTTGATACTCACTGTGGGTGTAGTTCACATAGGAGCTCTACTTTAGAGCATGATCTAACAGTGAATATTCTACATCTCTTACTGACTTGTGATTATTACTGTGGCTGTAGTTCTCACAGGAGCTCTACTTAGAACAGGATTTAACAGTGAATATACTACATCTCTTACCGACTTCTTATACTCACTCTGGGTGTAGTTCTCACAGGAGCTCTACTTTAGAGCATGATCTGTCAGTGAATATACTACATCTACCTACTTTGTGATACTCACTGTTGGTGTAGTTCACACAGGAGCTCTACTTTAGTGTATGATCTAACAGTTAATATACTACATCTACTTACTTTGTGACACTCACTGTGGGTGTAGTTCACACAGGAGCTCTTCTTTAGAGCATGATCTAACAGTGAATGTACTACATCTACTGACTTATGATACTCCCTGGGGGTGTAGTTCAGACAGGAGCTCTACTTTAGAGCAGGATCTAACAGTGAATATACTACATTTCTTACCGACTTGTGATACACACTGTGGGTGTATTTCACACAGGAGCTCTACTTAGAGCATGATCTAACAATGAATATACTACATCTACTGACTTGTGATACTCACTGTGGCTGTAGTTCACACAGTAGCTCGACTTAGAGCATGATCTAACAGTGAATATACTACATCTACTGACTTTGTGATACTTACTGTGGGTGTAGTTAACACAGGAGATCTACTTAGAGCATGATCTAACTGTTAATATACTACATCTACTGACTTGTGATACTCACTGTGGGAAACAAGTTTTGTTTTAACGCTCTCTTTTCTTCATGTGTGATTTATTCCTCCTCTTCACCGTATATATATATATTTATTTATATATATTTATATCCCAGCTGGGACAGTGATGTATCTTCTGATTTCGAACGCTGAAAACAGATATTCGATTCTCTCAGTGGACACAGCTGAAAGCTCGATGTTGCTCTAAGAAAACATCCATACTCTGCACCACAGCTCATATAAAAGTAGAACAAGGCTTAATTAAGATGACACACAGGAGGCAAACAGAGTCAGTTTAATCAACAATGTATTGTGAAAGATGATCCGGGGTTTGTCCACTCTTGCCTGAAGTGTTCGCATAGTAACTCGGAGATTTCCTCTACCGGCAGACAATATTATATTTTGATTTTGATGCTCTGAGAGCAGAAAATACGGTATGTTAACATGAAAGGCAAAAGCGTGTACATTATTTTTCTTCATCGGGCCGAGTATTCTTTGCGAATTAGATGTGTTGGAGAGGTTTGGAGTTGAATACTGCCTGAAAGGTTTCTGGCCGCTGAAGTTCTCGAGACGAATGGACGGACACAACGTCGCGAATAAGTCCTATGATTTAACTCATTTTCTATTAAGAATTCACCGAGGCAAAGAAACATTTCACACCTTTCATTCTGAAAGTTGTTTGCCTGATTGCTTTAAAATATTTGAATTATGGACTTGCAGTTCCAGATGGCACCATACAAAGGTGCGAACATAAACAATTAATAAATGATCTTCATTTTTCAAATTTTTATATTTTAATCTATCTTACAATTTAAAAACAAATTTCTAAACATTCACAATATAGAGTACAAATATGGTATATAGTGTAGAAATAGATTAAAAATAGCATACAGTTTATGCTGTGGAAAATGAAGCTTTACGAGTTTTCAACATGACAAAACTTTTCCTTAATTTGTCCATATTAATTTCATTGGCCGTTTTATTTTCTATAGAAATTATTGCTGGACCGTTTAACCTTTCCTGTTCCATTGTGAATCACAAATGTCTTTTCATTAGCTTTAATCAATAAACGCTTTTTCCTCACTTGCTACTGTAACGGACAAAGGTAATAAAATTTTTAGAGTACTAAATGTATTTCGAAAAACTTGTTCGATTTCGTTTTCACTTCTATGGAATAAGTCCTTGTATGTAGTTGAATTTCCCAGTATTCGATGCGATATTAGTTTACGTTTGTTTGATTGATCGAATTTAAACACAAATCTACATAATGGGTTCTCTGTGCTCTACTCAACACGAGTGTCGAAACCCGAAACTTGTAATCTGAGGGTCGCGACTTCGAATCCTTGTCACATCGAACATGCTCGTCTTTTCAGTCGTGATGACGTTATAATGTTCGACCAGTTCCATTGTTCGTTGATAATAGAGTTGGCGGTGGGTGTTAATGACTAGTTGGCTTCCCTCTAGTCTTACACTGCTAATTTAGGGACTGCTAGCGCAGATAGCCCTCGTGTAGCTTTGCGCGAAATTCAAAACAAAACAAACCAAAGCACAGAACTATATAAACCTCTTTTCAGAAACATTAATACCACAAACGACTACAATAACATATTGCTAACCCAAAATATCACAATACGAGAACTTAAATAAGCAGTAAAAACACAAAAATAAATTACTAGGAGATGATGGCATACAAGCCATCCTCATCAAAAAAGGCACTCTGAAATTACTTGTCCACCTTAATAGCAATCTATAATTCATCATTTCACTCTGGCTACATCCCTGTTTCTTGGAAGCACGCAAATATTTATTATGTTACACAAAGAAGGAAAGCCAGCTATTAAACCAAACAGTTACCGACCAGTCAACCTGACCAGCTGTCTAGGCAAAATTTTTGAACGTGTAATCAGTGATAGACTCTCCACATTCCTGGAGATAACATCAAAATTACCTGAAGAACAAAACGGATTCAGAAAACTTAGACAAACAACAGATCAACTGGTTAGACTCACTAGAACAATAGTAGACGGCTTTAACAAAAGAGAATGCACTGTCACTTGCTTTCTCGATATTGAGAAGGCATTCGACAGTGCATGACATAATGGTCCCCGGTTCCGCATAAATGAAATGGGACAACCGTGTAGAATTAATCGCTGGTTCTCGAACCTTCTAGAAAACAGGAAATGTAGAGTGGACGTCGAGGGAACCTTTTCGGAGCTTTTCATTCCAGAAGCTGGCGTCCCTCAAGGAGGGGCGTTTAGCCCTGTACTCTTCACCACGTATGTGAACAATATGCCATTGAAAGATTCAAATTATGGATATTCATCGCAGTTCGCCGACGATGTAGCAGTCTCGAAAAGTTGTTGTTGTTGTTTTGAATTAAGCACAAAGCTACACAATGGGCTATCTGTACTCTGCCCACCACAGGTATCGAAACCTGGTTTTTAGCGTTGTAAGTCTACAGACATACCGCTGAGCCACTGGGGGCGTCTCGAAAAATGTCCCAACACGAGCAATACCAGCCACAAATATACAACCACAATTAAACACAATAAGCGAATATTGTACCAAGCATGGCCGAGCGCGTTAGGCGTGCGACTCGTAATCCGAGGGTCGCGGGTTCGCATCCCAGTCACGCTAAACATGCTCGCCCGTTTAGCCGTGGGGGGCGTTATAATGTTACGGTCAATCCCACTATTCGTTGGTAAAAGAGTAGCCCAAGAGTTGGCGGTGGGTGGTGATGACTAGCTGCCTTCCCTCTAGTCTTACACTGCAAAATTAGGGACGGCTAAGGTTTCTCCTCCTGGTTGGGAGTTGTGCGGTAGGCTAACAATCTGCTCACTTAAAGAACCAGTTTGTTAATGAATCCGCAAGTGATTGCGGCCCTATGTTCATTCATGGAATCGAGAGGCATCAATAATAATAAATAAAGCGAATATTGTAAAATGTATAGAATCAAGATAAACACAGCAAAAACCCAACTAGTGATATATATAAAGTGAACGAAACAATAAAAAGTACAACCAGATTTATATGAATGGAACACTCCTTCAGAGTGCCACATCTGCAAATTTTTAGGATTAATTTATGATTTAAAACTAACGTGGATAAGCCATCTAAATAATATTTAAACTAAAGTCTAACTGTTAAAAACACTGGAGTATCAGCTGACAATATTCTAAAAATATACAATTCATACATAAGACCTGTAATCTACTATGCAGCTCCAGCATGGATTAATGTAAGCAAACCACTATTGAAAACCAAATTACAGACAATACAAAATACACTATTCACGACAGCATATAAAAGTATCCAGATCTACCTCATCAAAGTTTATGCACAAATATTCAAACAAACCAGTAATATCATAGTATAATTAATTATTTTGAAACAAATTGGAGGTAAAACGAACTAGTATCCGAACTTGACAGGTACTGCCTATATGATTAAGATAGTCCTAAACACCTCTCCCTTTAAAATTATATTTTGGGTTAAAAAAGAACAAATAAATAAATAGTTTTTTTTTTAAAAAAAGGCCACCTACAAACTAGACATGACATTCGTGAAGAACTCACTAATAAATATTGAAAGGGTAGTTTATGTAAATGTTTTTAGTTAATTTCTTCTAATGAAAGTGCAACTTATTATGGAACTGTAAAGAGAAATAGTATATTCTCACCATATGTATTGGTGAATGGTGCATGGACATTGCTATAATAGGGGTCTGAGTAAGTGCGGGTTACTCCAGCTCTCGTGTAATATTTATTCATATATTTAACAGTGGAGGTAAATAAAGTAAAGGAAGGTGGAAGAGGCCAAGTGTACCTGACCCTCCTGAGTAAACAAATATCCAAATAACGAGAAAGAGAGAGAGAAAGAAGCTTTTGGGGATTTTGATTGGACAGTGAGTTGTTTTTCAAACCAGCTACTTTATTTTTTTAATTCTTTCCGTTGTTGATTGAAGAACTTGGTTGTTTTACCCACGTGCTCAGGGTTGTTTGGTTTCCCAATGCCTTGTAAGTTTATCTTACTTTGTGCTGTCATTAGGTAAAACCTGCGAACAAATAAAGTCCTGTAGTCTTTCTTTGTTCTTAACACCAATTTAAGTGAAACCGGGTTTTAAATACTTACTTACACATCTTAGTTTTCGGCTTGCTTTACTAGAGAAGCAGCAGAAACCGACAGGGAAACCGATTTCTTGTTCTTCATTGTCATCATTTAACGATTTCTTCTGTCTCTCCACTTGAAGAAATATGAGATATATAGATTTTTACCGATGGGTAACACCCACTTATCCATGTTTTTGACAAATAGTAAATACATATAGTATGTCCAAAACTTGATATATCAGCCATTCAATCGACGGTCATGTTGTTTTTTGCATGAAACGTTAAACTTTGAACGTGTTTGTTGATAAAATGAAATACGCGGTCTAACTAGCTGATGAATTTTATATTAGCTGTAAAACTTATCAGTGCTCCAAGTGTAACTGTTTGTTTTGTTTGTTTGCTTTTGGAATTTCGCACAAAGCTACTCGAGGGCTATCTGTGCTAGCCGTCCCTAATTTAGAAGTGTAAGACAGCTAGTCATCACCACCCACCGCCGACTCTTGGGCTACTCTTTTACCAACGAATAGTGGGATTGACCGTCATATTATAACGCCCCCACGACTGACAGGGCGAGCATGTTTGGCGCGACGGGGATGCGAACCCGTGACTCTCAGATTACGGGTCGCACGCCTTAACACGCTTGGCCATGCCGGGCCCCAAGTGTCACTGTCAGATTAGTCACTGATTTTGATTACATTTCCTTAAGTCGCACGCTGAATCCTTTTTCAACCACACGTTTTTTAATATCTGGATACCATTGACTTTTATCAAATAAGAAAGTAACACTCGGTAGGACGCAACATCACACTTGGGATTGCAACCTCATTATTCCGAACAAATCTATAGTTTACAGAACCAACCAGATTCTTTAAAATATGTGGTGGTAGTTTATCTTTTCTACAACAGTGTTAATAACTTCCTTTATAGTAACGCCATGGAATCTAGATGAACAGTTTCTTGTCATTACCCTATGCATCCGGTACAGTAGTATAAAGCATCATTATTTATGCTAATCGCTTAATATGATAACATTTGACACTAAACGTTCTTCAGTTTACGATAATTTCATGAAATTGATGCAGAGTGACTTATATTTATACCGAAAAAAAGAAAATATTCCTGATTATATATCGTGAACATCTATCAGTGTATAAAATTTCAAAAACAAAATTAAGTATGTTCTTCTGTCCAATACTTTCTGTACTTTTGGTGCAAAAGTTAAAAATAGCAAGAAACTCAATCAAAGTTCGAGATGTCATATCTCAGTTATTTCTTAATGAAATGCCTATAACTTTGGTATATGAAGTAAGAGTCCAGTAGAGTACAACACTGATAATATTTAATAGTTTAGATTACCGCAGTCTGAACTACAGAAAGTAGAAAGAATATCGCTAAACTTTCAATCCTGTTAATAACGCAGTGGTTATGTAACAATCTTCCACTTAGTTACTATGTATGTAGTATATACAGTAGGTATACACAGAACAGACTTACGGTGGTTATGTTACAATCTTCCACTTAGTTACTATGTATGTAGTTTATACAGTAGGTATACACAGAATAGACTAACGGTGGTTATGTTACAATCTTCCACTTAGTTACTATGTATGTAGTTTATACAGTAGGCCTACACAGAACAGACTAACGGTGGTTATGTTACAATCTTCTCCTTAGTTATTATGTATCTGGTTTACACAGAATAGACTAACGGTGGTTATGTTACAATCTTCCACTTAGTTACTATGTATGTAGTTTATACAGTAGGTCTACACAGAATAGACTAACGGTGGTTATGTTACAATCTTCTCCTTAGTTACTATGTATGTAGTTTATACAGTAGGTCTACACAGAATAGACTAACGGTGGTTATGTTACAATCTTCTCCTTAGTTACTATGTATGTAGTTTATACAGTAGGTCTACACAGAATAGACTAACGGTGGTTATGTTACAATCTTCTCCTTAGTTACTATGTATGTAGTTTATACAGTAGGTCTACACAGAATAGACTAACGGTGGTTATGTTACAATCTTCTCCTTAGTTACTATGTATGTAGTTTATACAGTAGGTCTACACAGAATAGACTAACGGTGGTTATGTTACAATCTTCTCCTTAGTTACTATGTATGTAGTTGATACAGTAGGTCTACACATAAAATAGACTAACGGTGGTTATGTCATAATCTTCCACCTAATTACTATGTATGTAATTTATACAGTAGGCCTACACAGAACAGACTAACGGTGGTTATGTTACAATCTTCTCCTTAGTTATTATGTATGTAGTTTATAGAGTAGGTCTACACAGAATAGACTAACGGTGGTTATGTTAGAATCTTCTCCTTAGTTACTATGTATGTAGTTTATACAGTAGGTCTACACATAAAATAGACTAACGGTGGTTATGTCATAATCTTCCACCTAATTACTATGTATGTAATTTATACAGTAGGCCTACACAGAACAGACTAACGGTGGTTATGTTACAATCTTCTCCTTAGTTACTATGTATGTAGTTTATACAGTAGGTCTACACAGAACAGACTAACGGTGGTTATGTTACAATCTTCTCCTTAGTTACTATGTATGTAGTTTATACAGTAGGTCTAAACAGAATAGACTAACGGTGGTTATGTTACAATCTTCTCCTTAGTTACTATGTATGTAGTTGATACAGTAGGTCTACACATAAAATAGACTAACGGTGGTTATGTCATAATCTTCCACCTAATTACTATGTATGTAATTTATACAGTAGGCCTACACAGAACAGACTAACGGTGGTTATGTTACAATCTTCTCCTTAGTTATTATGTATGTAGTTTATAGAGTAGGTCTACACAGAATAGACTAACGGTGGTTATGTTACAATCTTCCACTTAGTTACTATGTATATAGTCTACACAGAATAGACTAACAGTGGTTATGTTAGAATCTTCTCCTTAGTTACTATGTATGTAGTTTATACAGTAGGTCTACACAGAATAGACTAACGGTGGTTACGTTAGAATCTTCTCCTTAGTTACTATGTATGTAGTTTATACAGTAGGTCTACATAAAATAGACTAACGGTGGTTATGTTAGAATCTTCTCCTTAGTTACTATGTATGTAGTTTATACAGTAGGTCTACACAGAATAGACTAACGGTGGTTATGTTACAATCTTCTTCTTAGTTACTATGTATGTAGTTTATACAGTAGGTCTACACAGAATAGACTAACGGTGGTTATGTTACAATCTTCTTCTTAGTTACTATGTATGTAGTTTATACAGTAGGTCTACACAGAATAGACTAACGGTGGTTATGTTACAATCTTCTTCTTAGTTACTATGTATGTAGTTTATACAGTAGGTCTACACAGAATAGACTAACGGTGGTTATGTTACAATCTTCTCCTTAGTTACTATGTATGTAGTTGATACAGTAGGTCTACACATAAAATAGACTAACGGTGGTTATGTCATAATCTTCCACCTAATTACTATGTATGTAATTTATACAGTAGGCCTACACAGAACAGACTAACGGTGGTTATGTTACAATCTTCTCCTTAGTTATTATGTATGTAGTTTATAGAGTAGGTCTACACAGAATAGACTAACGGTGGTTATGTTAGAATCTTCTCCTTAGTTACTATGTATGTAGTTTATACAGTAGGTCTACACATAAAATAGACTAACGGTGGTTATGTCATAATCTTCCACCTAATTACTATGTATGTAATTTATACAGTAGGCCTACACAGAACAGACTAACGGTGGTTATGTTACAATCTTCTCCTTAGTTATTATGTATGTAGTTTATAGAGTAGGTCTACACAGAATAGACTAACGGTGGTTATGTTACAATCTTCCACTTAGTTACTATGTATATAGTCTACACAGAATAGACTAACGGTGGTTATGTTACAATCTTCTCCTTAGTTACTTTGTATGTAGTTTATACAGTAGGTCTACACAGAATAGACTAACAGTGGTTATGTTAGAATCTTCTCCTTAGTTACTATGTATGTAGTTTATACAGTAGGTCTACATAAAATAGACTAACGGTGGTTATGTTAGAATCTTCTTCTTAGTTACTATGTATGTAGTTTATACAGTAGGTCTACACAGAATAGACTAACGGTGGTTATGTTACAATCTTCTTCTTACTTACTATGTATGTAGTTTATACAGTAGGTCTACACAGAATAGACTATCGGTGGTTATGTTACAATCTTCTTCTTAGTTACTATGTATGTAGTTTATACAGTAGGTCTACACAGAATAGACTAACGATGGTTATGTTAGAATCTTCTCCTTAGTTACTATGTATGTAGTTTATACAGTAGGTCTACATAAAATAGACTAACGGTGGTTATGTTACAATCTTCTTCTTAGTTACTATGTATGTAGTTTATACAGTAGGTCTACACAGAATAGACTAACGGTGGTTATGTTACAATCTTCTCCTTAGTTACTATGTATGTAGTTTATACAGTAGGTCTACACAGAATAGACTAACGGTGGTTATGTTACAATCTTCTCCTTAGTTACTATGTATATAGTTTATACAGTAGGTCTACACAGAATAGACTAACGGTGGTTATGTTACAATCTTCTCCTTAGTTATTATGTATGTAGTTTATACAGTAGGTCTACACAGAATAGACTAACGGTGGTTATGTTACAATCTTCTCCTTAGTTACTATGTATGTAGTTTATACAGTAGGTCTACACAGAATAGACTAACGGTGGTTATGTTACAATCTTCTCCTTAGTTACTATGTATATAGTTTATACAGTAGGTCTACACAGAATAGACTAACGGTGGTTATGTTACAATCTTCTCCTTAGTTATTATGTATGTAGTTTATACAGTAGGTCTACACAGAATAGACTAACGGTGGTTATGTTACAATCTTCTCCTTAGTTACTATGTATGTAGTTTATACAGTAGGTCTACATAAAATAGACTAACGGTGGTTATGTTACAATCTTCTCCTTAGTTACTATGTATGCAGTTTATACAGTAGGTCTACACAGAATAGACTAACGGTGGTTATGTCATAATCTTCCACCTAATTACTATGTATGTAGTTTACATAGTAGTCCCACACAGAATAGATTGTAACGATGGTGACGTTACATTTATCAGTGATTTCTCCAGTTAGTAACCATGGTTATAGCCTATACAACAACCTTCCTGAGAGTATTTTAAAGCACGCTTACCGTTTCGATATCTTTCAATTACCACGTGTACGTAAACTTTGACGTTATGTCAACGGTCTCTAATCCAAGAACGTAAGAGAATTATTATACTAAGCGGTGACGCCCACTCAATTTTCCGCAACCTTAAAGTTTTTTGGTGTTTTTTTTTACCTGCAGTCAGGTGTAAGAAATAGGAAGAAAAAACGTCATTCTGTTTTATACGATAACAGCTTTGTCGCAAAGTTAATGTTTTAAAAAATATTGATTCATTAGGCTCAGCATATTGGTAGCTTAACGATACAGGTACATTTTAAGCTCATATATTGGATTGTGTCCACCTACTTAAGTAAGCCCAGCTGGTGGCCTTTTGATACCTTCTTATCCAAGACAAAGTTTGAACGGTTTCCGCCTCTTAGTTACGTCAGCAGAATACGTTTACAGCCATTACTATGAGAATTATCTACAGCGTCTCCATTTAGCGTGATGCGGCGAATATCGAACTTATTGTTTTATATTCCGTTTCTGAAACTAATTAAAAGTAATGTGTAGCTGGTTCTGTTTCATCTTCAAGGTAGTTGTTTATTTTTTGTTTCGATCCTTCATTAGACATATAATAATTACAGTTTTCAGGTGGTCTGTGTATTTATTTTCACCATCATTCACTAGGTATGTAATATTTTCAGTTTCCAGGTAGACTGTAAAATTTTGGTTTCGCCAGTCTTCATCAGACATGTAATATTTTCAGTTTCCAGGTAGTCTGTATATTTTTTGTTTCGCCATCCTTCAATACACATGTAATATTTTCAGTTTCCAAGTGGTCTGTATATTTTTGGTTTCGCTATCCTTCATCAGGCATGTAATATTTTCAGTTTCTAGGTGGTCTGTATATTTTTGGTTTCGCTATCCTCCATCAGGCATGTAATATTTCCAGTTTCTAGGTGGTCTGTATATTTTTGATTTCGCTATCCTTCATAAGACATGTAATATTTTTACTTTAAATTAGTCTGTGTAATTATCGTTTTGTTGTTTCCTCTCCTTTCTTACTAGATATAATAGAATTTATTCAACGTAATAAGATTCTGGGTAAACACGGTCCACACACTTTTTTCCTACTGTTTTGAATATGAAATTCAGAGTTATTCTCGATACTTCTTAGGGATTTAGTTGTTTTACACAATATTACAACTTTTTGAAAACTTTCGCATCTTCACTTTAATTCTTTTAGAAATTGTTTTAAAGTGATATCTAACCATTAATTTTACTTTCCGTTAACTTAAACTATTACTAGATATAGTTAATACTAGCTGTGTAACAGTACCATATATGGTATGGCATAACGTCATTAGTTTTTTTCTATTTACATTAGTTTTCATAATTTAAGATTGTACTCTAGCAGTTTGTTTGTTTTGAATTTTGCGAAGGCTATATGCGCTAGTCGTTCCTAATTTAGTAGAGTAAGAGGAGAGGGAAGGCAGCTAGTCATCACCAACCACCGCCAACTCTTGGGCTGCTCTTTTACCAACGAATAGTGGGATTGATCATAACATTATAATGCTCCCACGACTGAAAGGGTGAGAATGTTTGGTGCGACCGCGATTCGAACCCGCGACCTTCAGATTACGAGTCGAACGCTTTAACCCACCTGGCCATGCAGGGCCTCTCTAGCAGTTTATTGTACTATTTTGATATTCGTATAATTGCTTACTTTTTTACATAGTATGTTTATAAACGTTAGTTTTTAGTTGTACGGTTGGTAATTATTTAATATTTGATTCCATACCAAAACAATAATGTGTGCCGTAGTAATTTATCTTATATGCTACGTGCATTTAAAGCTACATTATCGAATATGCTTAATGGATGTACATCGGTCACAGGTCATTTTTAGAGAGCCTTGTGGAAAGGTCAGTTTATACACGGTCACACTGATGTTATGTTGTTTAACAAACGTTAAATCAACCACGGTACTTGAAGCCAAAGACAAACTAATGTTTGTCTTCCAAGTAAAGTGTATTCTATTACTGTTGCAAAGTAACACCTGTATGATACATATAAAAATAAAGATTTATAAATGTAAGATATAGAGGTTATTTTTTACATTGTTATTTAACTTAATGTGTGGATTTAGGATTAACCCAAATCGTCTCACGGTGAAACAGCGATAAGTTTACGGACTTGTAACACTATCGAGTCTGGGGCTCGATTGCCCTCTGTTGAACACAACAGATAGTGCAATGTGGCTTTCTCTAAAACAAACGAGTTGACGTAAGTCTCCTAAGTTGGCCACGCCTTGTGAGATATTATTGGGTTTATGGCTAAGAATATCATTAGTAGCAAAAGTGTCCAAATGAAGAACCAATTCTTTCTGACCTTCATAAGTAAGAACATGATAAATGTATACTTAAATTACTATACTCATTGCCATGTTAATTTATGGTATAGTTCTAAGTAGGTAGATGGCTCTGATGAGAAGCTAATATTAAACTTCCGTTAAACATGTAATATTATTTTACTTTTACAGTAGACTGAACATTTTTCTGTTCCAGCATCCTTTAAACTTATATTTGCTTTCATTTTCCTAATTCCCAAATCTGTCGATTTACTATGTGTGTGGATGTCTTTTTATAGCAAAGCCGCATCGGGCTATCGGCTGTGTCGTCCACCGAGAGGAATCGAACCCCTGATTTTAGTGTTGTAAATCCGTAGACTTGCCGCTGTTCCAGCGTGGGACGATTTAATGTGAAACGTAACACATTTAAACAGGTAATAGTGTAGCACATTTTGGACCTTTACTGAACATACGTAAATAATGGATGACTTTTATTGGATACTTCTACAAGAAGAAGGACCTTTGCTCGATACTTTTACGTCATGTAGGTCTTTTACTGAACACATGTACAAAATGGAGGGCCTTTACTGAACACTTGCACATAATGTAGTTCCTAAACTGAACCCATGTACAAAATGTAGGACCTATACTGAACACTTGTACGTAAAGTAGTTCTTAAACTGAACACACGTACAAAATGTAGGACCTTTACTGAACACTTGTACAAAATGTAGGACCTTTACTGACCACTTGTACGTAAAGTAGGTCTTTTATTGGACACAGGTACAAAATGGAGGGCCTTTACTGAACCCTTCTGCATAATGTAGGTCCTGAACTGAACACATGTACAAAATGTAGGACTTTTACTGGGTGTTTGTGCATAACGTTTCTTTAATCATGGTTTAATTTAAAAACATTAAAAATGACAAAAATGTGGTTATTTTTTCCTGACAATCGACGGTTTACTTGTTAGTGAACTTTACTTGGTACTAACGATCTAAGGTTTACTTGTTAGTGAACTTTACTTTTGGTACTAACGATCTAAGGTTTACTTGTTAGTGAACTTTACTTGGTACTAACGATCTAAGGTTTACTTGTTAGTAAACTTTTACTTGGCACTCCAACAATCTAAGGTTTACTTGTAACTGAACTTTACTTGGTACTAACGATCTAAGGTTTACTTGTTACTGAACTTTACTTGGTACTAACAATCTACGGTTTACTTGTAACTGAACTTTACTTGGTACCAACAATATAAGGTTTACTTGTTAAATGAACTTTACTTGGTACTCTAACGATCTAAGGTTTACTTAAAATCATCCCTTTACTTGGTACTCAACGATTCCAAGGTTTACTTGGTACTGAACTTTACTTGGTACTCAACGATCTAAGGTTTACTTGTTAATAAACTTTACTTGGTACCAACGATCTAAGGTTTACTTGTTACTGAAAGGTACTAACGATTCAAGGTTTACTTGTTAC
>NC_134834.1:194361543-194396806 GCF_004210375.1 Tachypleus tridentatus
ATCATAGATGCCCATAGTTTTGGAATGAGACGTTCAACAAGTACATATGGGTGTGATGGTCCACATACTTTTGACCATGTAGTGTCAGTTTACTAAATCATGTACAGTGCCACCTACACTATTAAAATTTTACGTAAACAGTTATAGCTGTATATTAAAAAATAACAAAAATCATGACACTAAAATAACACGTTACTTTTGTGTTGATGGTGATCTTGACCAGGTGTGAGGGTTGAGGGAGGCGGATTTTGTTGTTGTTGTTGTTGTTATGCACAAAGCTACAGAAGGGCCATCTGTTCTCTGCTCACCACAGATATCGAAACGCGATTTTTAGTAGCGTTAAGTCAGCAGACATATCACTGTGCCACTGGGGGCCAAAAGGTAGGCGGAAGGTGAACATAGTGACAATCGTTTGCACCCAGAAAATCTGGGTCTAAAATTATTTAAGGTTGCGATACAGTATAGGTGGCATCGTACACTTTATTAAACATTAGATGACACTTACAACCAGGAAAATATGTCTCTTCATAGCTGATATACTGAAATTAACTGGTACATATATCTACACAAATTTACCTGATCAATAAATTATGAATCCTTCCTACAACTAGAAAACTGAATGGGATCTTTGTCGAGTGAGACAAAACTACTGTACCTGGAATACTGGTTCCGAGCGCCACCAACGATATAGCTGTTATGGTGTCGCGCAAACCTACAGTGCAGCCGAAGAAAGAGGCCAAATCGCCGACAACGGCCGTCAATAAACCTATAACTGCTATACTGCTTACGAAACAGCCCAGCCTCCCAGTAATCTAAACAGGGGAAGCAGAAAGAAGCAAAGGGCCGTCAGGTGAAGCTAATTCATACTAAAAATTATGATGGCAACAAAAAGGCTTACGAGAGTTGCGATGCTTTCTAGTTGCTAAATATTTATTATTACTATCTTCTGTAAGATTCAGGCACAAGAAGAAGTTCCAATTTAATTCGTTCTTTACCAAGTAAGCTAGAAAAGCATGACAATTCACATGAAACCTTTGTTGCGCTGGGGTCTGAAAGATTAATAGAAAAAAAATTATTATTAGTAGTAATTATTACCATTTTCCGAGACGAGGGCGTCTTAGTCCATCACTCTATGTTAGGCCTAAGCCAACTTACCTGGAACACTCATTACCCAAAGCAACAAAGGCAATAGCTGTGACCTGATCTTTGATCTCCAAGGTACAACCGAAGTGGGAAGCTAAGTCGCCGATGAAAGCTGTGAGAATTCCTATTATACAGATAGAAGTGACGAAGCAAAGCCAGCCATCCATATAATCTGCAGAACAGAAATAACTTAACAGCATGCAATAAAGTACCTCCAATCCAGATCACGTATAATGTTGTTTTATGTCTATAGAAAAAGGATATTTTAACACTAAAAATACAACAAAATGTTCGATGTTTCTTCTCCATGAACTTTCAGACAGTGGCGGATTTAAGATTATGTGGACCCATGGGGTAATAATTTTTGTGGGCCCTACATCCCAAGTAATTTTACATACAATAAAATTATCAATGGGCCTCCACTGAGACCATGGGACCTTGTGCTGACCCCCTCTAGTCCCTACCTAAATACGCCACTGCTTCAGAAATTGCAAAATATTTTAAAATTGTAAAAGAGTGTGTGAATTTATCTCACTATACCACGGGAACGCACGAGAGCTTAGCATAGAGATAAACATATTTATTTACACTATGTGACAAATTACGACTAAAAATATATAAATGTTTTGGAACATGGCTGACACATATAACAGTACTAAATAAATAAGCAAACAGTTTTCGAACTTTACTTGACCAATTTCTCTCCCCAGTGAAAAGTAAATAACATTTTTGAGATATAGCTGATTTTCAATATGATAATAAATAAATAGATAGGAATTTTGAAACGTGACTTGTATACACCCCACAACAATACATAGAAAATTGGGGACATTACTTATCTGATATTCATACCTGTAGTGAACACACTGACAAAATTTTCGTAACAGTACAAATTCTCACCTTCGTAATAAATACTTAAGAACTTTTGGAACAGGACTGATTTTCATCTCCGTAATAAATTCATAAGAACTTTTGGAGCAAGACTGATTTAAACCTCTGTAACAAATACATAAGAACGTTTGCAAAAGAACTAATTTTCACCTCAGTAAGATATACATAAGAACTCTTGGAACAGGACTGATTTTCACCTCAGTAATAAATACATGAGAACTTTTGAAACAGGACTGATTTTTATCTCCGTAATAAATATATAAAACTTTTAGAACAAGACCAATTTTCACGTCAGTAGTAAATACATAAGAACTCTTGGAAAAGAAATGATTTTTACCTCCGTAATAAATACATAAGAACTTTTCGAACAGGACTGATTCTCACTTCAGTAATAAATACATAAGAACTTTTGGAGCAAGACTGATTTAAGCCTCCGTATACAAACAAAGAACTTTTAGAACATGACTGATTCTCACGTAAATAATAAATACATAAGAACTTTTCGAACAGGACTGATTCTCACGTAAGTAACAAATACAAAAGAACTTTTAGAACAGGACTGATTCTCACGTAAATAATAAATACATAAGAACTTTTGGAACAGGACTGATTTCACGTAAGTAATAAATACAAAAAGAACTTTTGGAACAGGACTGATTCTCACGTAAATAATAAATACATAAGAACTTTGGAGCAAGACTGATTTAAGCCTCCGTAACAATTACAAAAGAACTTTTCGAACAGGACTGATTTTCACGGAAATAATAAATACATAAGAACTTTTCGAACAGGACTGATTCTCACGTAAGTAATAAATACATAAGAATTTTTGGAGCAAGACTGATTTAAACCTCCGTAACGGATACATAAAATCTTTTGGAGCAGAACTGATTTTCACCTCAGTAATATACACATAAGAACTTTTGGAAGATGATTGATTCTAACCTCAGTAATAAATACATAAGAACTTTTTCAAAAGTATTAATTTTCACTTGAGTAATAAAGAGATAAGAACTTTTGAAAAGGCTGATTTTAACCTTTGTCATAAATACACAAGAATTTTGATTGTTTGTTTTGTTTTTGAATTTCGCGCAAAGCTACACGAGAGCTATCTGCGCTAATTGTCCTTAATTTAGCAGTGTAAGACTAGATGGAAGGCAGCTAGTCATCACCACCCACCGCCAACTCTTGGGCTACTCTTTTATCAACTAATAGTGGAACAGACCATCATATTATAACGCCCCCATGGCTGAAAGATCGAGCATGTTCGGACGACGGGGATTCGAACCCGCGACCCTCAGTTTACGAGTCAAACGCCTTAACCCACCTGGCCACGTCTGGGCAAGTACTTTTGAAAAACGACTAATTTTTACCTGTGTAATGAGTATATAAGAATTTTTGAAACAGGACCTCCGTAATAAATACAAAACGTTTCGAAGTGATTCTTATTTTATCTTATAATTTAAAATGTTTACTTTCAGGTTTTTGTTGTTTTCTCACAGTGTAGGACTTTTTGAAAAAGTTATTGCAGAGAATAATAATTGATCCATTAATTATACCAGCTTATGTATTCGATAATAGGGCAAACCCTGAACTGACACGATCACAATATATATTATACGTCATTCGTGGTCCGGAATGTCAAAATTATCTACGGTAGGAGAATGAAAAGTCACTGATGTACGAAAACGTGTGCTTTGGTTCATACAAGTTAAAACATTTTTTTATCTTCTGGTTAACTGGCTATTACTTTAGATGAGCCATCTACCGACAATAGACTAAATTTGAAGGATTGAATTTCGTGCAAAGCTACACAATGGTTAACTGCACTAACCGTTCCTAATTTAGCAGTGCGAGACTGCAGGAAAGGCAGATATTCAACATGATAAACCGTCATACCTGAGGCTAATCTTTTGCCAACGAAAGGTGGGATTGGACGTCACACTACAACGCCCTACGACTGAAATGAAGGAACATGTTCGGGAACTGTGAGTCGAGCGCCCTACCCCACCTGTTAATTAAAGGTATTCATCATCTGGACAAATTAATGGAAGTCATAAAGAAGGGAGGCCTGCCATAGCCAGGTGGTAAAGGCACTCGACTCCTAATCCGACGGTCACGGGTTCGAATTCCCGTCGCACCAAACATGCTTACCCTTTCAGCCGTGGGGGAGTTATGTGACGATCAACCCCACTATTCGTTGCTAAAAGAGTAGCCCAAGAGTTAGCAGTGGGTGGTAATGACTAGCTGCCTTCACTCTAGTCTTACACTGCTAAATTAGGGACGGCTAGCGGAGATAGCCCTCGTGCAGCTTTGTACGAAATTCAAAACAGAGCGAAACCAAACCAATTATATTTACTGTACATGGAGTAAGTTTGCCATCTGCTGGTGTAAATGAACGTACCATCAAAATGTGACTACATTCAAATAGGGGTGGTGGGTTCCATGATTAAGAAAGTTACTGGTTCATGTAAAGATGATGGTATTGTTGGCATCACATCATCCCAACGTGTCAGATTTTTTTTTTCTAAAATAATTTAAGTTTCAATTATATCGTCAAGTTTATTATACAACCAATTAAAGCGATCGTAAAATAAAACGACAACGAATAAACGAGTGAGTTTAATTAGAATACATAAACGGATAGGCCTTTTATCACTACTGGCAAACTTATGATCTGGATTGGCTTTTGTTTTACTGAATGATTTTGAGCATGCAGGAGAAGCGACGTTATTTCGTGCTGAGAGAAAATGATGTGAAAATAAACGAGACATTTCGATAGACAAACAAAGATATCATGCATCGATAGACAGAAAAGCTGTACCTTAGTAAACCATTTTGATAAGGGACAACATGCAAGATTTGCTAGTTGCGATTACCTAAAGTACGAGTGGATTCTCTCTCTGGTTTCTCTTCCATACGAGGAATAAATAGAACATTTAGCACATCTTTCACGAACGTTATTATATAGTTACACACACATATATATGTATATACAAAATCAGAATATATATTAAAAAACATTAATTACATTCATCGCACATTAAGTATGTTAAGCTTACAATGTACGGTGCGTTTTTAAGTTACAAGTTAAAGAAACATAATTACATAAAAATTAGGTACAATAAGGTTCAGGTAAACATTTCAACAGAAGATATCTAAAATTTACAGCGAAATCCAGTCTTAACAAGTGAAAGTCACAAATACGCTAGGTTATATTTTTTATTTTAAGAAAATCTCGATTTCTTATTTTTCACAACGTTGGCTTAAAATAAGTTTGTGATCGACCCTAACGTGAAGCACACAACTTAAGAATTTATCAGTATAAGTAAGTGTACTAAAATACAAAGAACGAGTTTTTAAAAGTAAAAACTTGACAACAGGTAGCGCTGCAAAGTAACTTCAAACACTGCATATTTTATTACATTAAATGTGATGTTTCCCAAGTGTTAAGATTGGGTAACTGTGACGTTCTTCTTAATTTACAAGCAAATGAAAGAACTCTCATAACAAGCTAACATTTTAACGTGTATTTTCATAAGTGTATCCTGCACTTGCTGTTATATATCTAAATCCAATGAAGATGTAAGGATATTCTATACTGTTACTTGTATAACTTTACGTATACGAAGATCAAAACATATTAAAACAATAAATATTATGCGTCTCTCTTCAAATCCCTGATTGTTAACCTGATGCAGTTACACATTTGAAGGTGATTGCTGTAATTCTGACCGAAGATCTAAAGAAAATAAAAACAGAAACTGAAACAAAATGTGTTTTAATTAAGGCAACACGTACCTCTGTAGTCAACACTATAATACGTAGCGTTACCCTATAGAGACAATCTTATAGTTCATATTGTTACCTGTAGAAACAATCATATGGTTCATATTGTTACCCATACAGACAATTCTATACTTCATATTGTAACCTATAAAGACAAATCTGTACTTCACATTGTTACCTACAGAGACAATTCTATACTTCACATTGCTAGCTATGGAGACAATTCTATACTTCACATTGTTACCTTTAAAGATAATTCTATACTTCATGTTGTTACTTATGGAGATAATCTTACAGTTCATATTGTTACCTTTAAAGACAATTTTATACTGCACATTGTTATCTACAGAGACAATTCTATACTCACATTGTTACCTATAGAGACAATTCTATACTTCACATTGCTAGCTATAGAGACAATTCTATACTTCACATTGTTACCTACAGAGACAATTCTATACTTCACATTGCTAGCTATAGAGACAATTCTATACTTCACATTGCTAGCTATAGAGACAATTTTATACTTCACATTGTTACCTATAGAGACAATTCTATACTTCACATTGTTACCTACAGAGACAATTCTATACTTCACATTGTTACCTATAGATAATTTTATACTTCACATTGTTACCTATAGAGACAATTTTATACTTCACATTGTTACCTATAGAGACAATTCTATACTTCACATTGTTACCTATAGAGACAATTTTATACTTCACATTGTTACCTATAGAGACAATTCTATACTTCACATTGTTACCTATAGATAATTCTATACTTCACATTGTTACCTATAGAGACAATTTTATACTTCACATTGTTACCTATAGAGACAATTCTATACTTCACATTGTAAACTACAGAGACAATTATGTACTTCAAATTGTTACCTAGAGAAACAATTCTATACTTCAAATTGCTACCTATAGAGACATTTCTATACTTCACGTTGTTACTTTTAAAGATAATTCTATACTTTATATTCTTACACATGGAGATAATCTTATAGTTCATATTGTTACCTGTAGAGGCAATTGTATACTTCACATTGGTACCTATAGACCAGTGGTTCTTAACCTTGTTGGAGGTACTGAACCCCGGAAGTTTCGTACTTGCATTCACTGAACCCTTCGTAATTGGAAAAATAAAATATGATTTTTTTTCAAATTCAAAACATAAGTAGATATTTTATTAGTGCACAAAATGAACCATGCATCAGTTGCACACAATATAACTGTGTTCAAAGAACAAAACCAACAAAACATGAATTTCACACAAAACCAAAAACATAACTCAATGAATATTTACTGCAAATCAATGTGACTTTTGCTGTTGCCTTTGAGAGACAAGTTCAGAAATGCGCGGCTTAACCTTGGCAAGTGCCACTCTCATATCATTTTCGCAACAAAGTCTGTTCCATTTTTTTAGTTTTTATGTCTACCATCCTCGAAAAGTATTGCTCGCAAAGATACGTTGTAACAAACGGTATGAATATCTCAAGGGCTTTCTTAGCAATTAGAGGGTACGCTACGATTTGGTGACACCAAAACGTTGAGAGCGTTGTTGTTCTGAAAAGTTGCTGTTGAACCTGGCTCTGCTGAAGTTCAATGATTTCGTCGAGGTATTCATCATTGACATCTGCTGTCGCAACACGAAACGTAAACAGCTGTCTCACCCATGCTGGATATGACTCTCTGGTGGGGAAGTATCCGTCGGGAGACTTTGTGAGCTCATCTAAGTGCATAGCAATTGCTTGGTTCAGTTCCCCGGGTACAGAAATGTCTCCGATTTCAGACATATCTTCGATATTACTCGAAGTTTCCGAAGTTATCATTCTCTGTTCGTCGTTTCCATAACGGTAGCTTTTTTGAAAAGCCTTCAGGTTTTCTTCCGCTTCGATGATGTTGACTCCACCGCCCTTCATCTGTTGACTGAGATGATTGAGAGCATTGAAGATATCGGCCATGTACGCCAAAATGAAAATGAACTCAGATTTTTCGAAGCAATCTGCATGACAATATTGGTGCTCTCGCGAAAACAGGGCTAATTCCACACGCATGGCAAAAACACGATTCAGCACCTTTCCCCGGGATAACCACCGAACGTTAGAATGGTACAGAAGTACCTCGAATTCAGAGCTCATTTCATTACACAGTTCTGCTTCAGGGCACTATTTCGCACAAAGTTCACACATTCCACTACAATTTTTAATACTTCTGCCAGTTTTGAAGGCAAGGTTTTTGTTGCCAACGCATGCCTGTGCAGAACACAGTGCGTTACAATGATGTGTGGTGCATCGGCTTTTACCAACGCACCAAAACCAGAGTTTCGTCCCAGCATGACTGGAGCTCCGTCCGAACAAACTGCAGAAACCATATCCCACGAAAGATCGTTGTCTCTGAAGAAGTCATCCACAAGTTTCTTCACGTCGGCTGCCTTAGTTGTTGTTGTAAGAGGCTTACAAAACAAAAAAAAATCTTTTATCTTGTCGTTCTTCACATAGCGCACGAATACAACAAGCTGGCTTAGATTGGAAATGTCGGTGGTCTCGTCGAGTTGAAGGTTGAATTTTACTTGGCTTGAAATCAGATCTGCAACTACTTGAGTCAAGATGTCATCGCTCATGCCATCTATTCTGCTGCTGATGGTGTCATTTGAAATAGGAATTTGAGATAACTTATTTTCAGCAGCTTTTCCCAGCATGGTATTTGCCATCTTCAACGCAGTTGGTTTTACGAGTGCTTCACCAATGGTGTGTGGTTTGTCCTACTTTGCGATCAAGTACACAACTTCGTACGATGCTGTGAGGATCGGTTTGTTGATGGGTATAAACCCGAGAACAGGCAAAGTAGCCTTTTCATCGAACCTGACTCTCTTTACCTTGAATTCAGCAAGGATTGTGTTCTTGTAGTTCCCGTTACAACGCTAAAATCAGGGGTTCGATTCCCCTCGGTGGGCTGAGCAGATATCCCTTGTGGCTTTGCTATAAGACGAACACACACTTGTAGTTCCAATCTCCATGCAGCTTTAGGGAGTGTTCTCTAAGTTTTGCTGGTGCTAGACTAGAATTGCTCAACTTGGCATTGCAAATCATGCATTGAGGACTCTGACTCCTATCATGTTCCGTTATACACATGAATCCATATTGTACGTATTCGTCCGACAACTTTCTGTTTTTGGTCAACATAGTTAGTATGAAGGGAGTGAAAGATTAGGAAAATAAATCACAAATGACGCACGATTACTACAGTCACAAATCGACTGCTAAGCGCACGAAGTTCCCTGCAGCACAGATATTAAGGCCAAGTGATGTGACGTGATCAGCCGCAGCCAATGATGGCCAAGTGAAGCATGACGTCACGAATCATACGAGTAGGGTGAACGGAACGGACACACACACTGTGTGTGTCTTGACCTCCGCCGAATCCCTGAGACTGACTCACCAAACCCCTGGGGTTCGATTAAACCCAGGTTAAGAACCACTGCTATAGAGACAATTCTACACTTCACATTGTTACCCATAGAGACAAGTCTATACTTTACGTTGTTACCTATAAAGACAATTCTTTAATTCACAGTGTTACCTATAGAGACAATACTATACTGCACATTGCTACCGAAAGAGACAATTCTATACTTCACATTGTTAACCACACAGACAATTCTATACATCACATTTTTACCTAGAGAAACAATCTTATAGTTCATATTGTTACCTATAGAGACAATTCTATACTTCATGTTGTTACCTATAGAGACAATTCTGTACTTCATATTGTTACCCATAAAGACAAGTCTATAATTCAGTGTTACCTATAGAGAAAATTCTATACTTTACATTGTTACCTACAGAGATTGTTCTATACTTCACATTGTTAACTACACAGACAATTCTATACTTCACATTGTTACCTGGAAAAACAATCTTATAATTCATATTGTTACCTACAGAGACATCTCTGTACTTCACATTGCTACCTACGGTGACATTCTTATAGTTCTTATAGATACCTGCAAAAACAATTTTATACTTCACATTGTTACCTAGAGACAATTCTATAATTCTATACTGCACATTGCTACCTATAGAGACAATTCTATTCTTCACATTGTTACCTGTAGAGACAATTCTATTCTTCACATTGTCACCTAATGAGACAATTTTATACTACACATTGTTACTTATAGAGACAATTTTATACTTCACAATGTTACCTACTGAGACAATTCTATACTTCACATTGTTACCTATAGGGACAATTATATACTCCACATTGTCATCTATGCAGACAATTTTATATTACACCTTGTTACTTATAGAGACAATTCTATACTTGACATTGTTACCTATAGAGAGAATTATATACTTGACATTGTTACCTATAGAGACAATTCTATACTTGACATTGTTACCTATAGAGACAATTCTATACTTGACATTGTTACCTTTAGAGACAATTCTATACTTCACATTGTCACCTATAGAGACAATTTTATACTACACATTGCTACTTATAGAGACAATTCTATACTTGACATTGTTACCTATAGAGACAATTCTATACTTCACATTGTCACCTATAGAGACAATTTTATACCCTACATTGTGACTTATAGAGACAATTCTATACTTCATTTTGTTACCTATAAGTAAATAAAGCTCACCACTTACTGTTTGTGTGGAAATAATATAAAATCTTTAAATTTCATTATTAAAAAATACACACAGAATATAAAAAGAGAGCAATCATAAGGAATAGCTAAAGCATTTTCATGTGTCTGTTTTGTTCCACCGTTAATGTTCATTATTAATCTTAGACTGAGTTGTAATGACACCATTTTTAACCAGAACAATCTAAACAAGATTTGTTCTGGACGAGGATTTTAGGTTTCAGAAAAATGTAGTCGTTATTTACCTGCAGGCGGGACAAAAGCGAATAGTACCTTCCAAAATATGGTGAAGAAATGCATGACATAGTCACCGCTAGAGGGCAGTTTTTGATCTTCGTCATCGTCATTTTCTTCCCCCTCTTCATCGTCGTCGCCTATTTCCGATCAGAAACAATAATCAGTGAAATTTATTAATATTTTAGGACCTTGTCAACCGTAATTAAACATAACGAAAGTGTCTTTGAAGTAATTTGTCTTTAACTTTGGTCTTTTTCCTCTCCGTCTCTCGTTTAACACCAAGATAACACCGGTAGGATTTCTAGCTCCAAAATCAACATGTAGTTATACATCTGGGAATAACCTATTCTACTGCATTTTAAGGAATCGTTGCTTATGGCAATTTAAGAGCAGTTAAATTATCACAGATTATTCATTACACACGTGAAATTTAATTTGGAATAAAGTTCCTTCTAAATAATTTCGTAGTCGTGGCATGGTCAGGTGGTTGAGGCACTCGACTTGCAATCTGAGGTCGCGGGTTCGAATCCCGTCACACCTAACATGCTCGCCCTTTCAGCCATGGGGTTGTATAATGTTACGGTCAATCCCACTATTCGTTGGTAAAGAGCAGCTCAAGAGTTAGCGATGGGTGGTGATGACTAGTTGCCTTCCCTCTAGTCTTACGTTGCTAAATTAGGGACGGTTAGCGCAGATAGTCTTCGTGTAGATTTGCACAAAATTCCAAACAAATCAAACTAAAGAATTTCGTACCTCATTGGAAAAGGTAGCCCGATGCAGAAAAACAAAAAGTCCTTAAGAAAAGTGATTAACTTTCGATATTCTAGGTTTATTCCTATCATTGATCGACTGTAGGACTGGTTTGGTTTGTTCTGAATTCGCGCAAAGCTACACGATGGTTATCCGCGCTAGCCGTCCCTAATTTAGCAGTGTAAGACTAGAGAGAAGGCAACTAGTTATCACCACCCACCGCCAACTCTTATGCTACTCATTTACCAACGAATAGTGAGTGGGATTGACCGTCATATTATAACGCCCCGACGGCTGCAATGGCGAGCATGTTTAGTGTGACGGGGGTTCGAACCCGCGTCCATCAGATTACCGACTGGAGGAAAAGGTGGAAAATAAACCGTGACTATCATAGACCGATTACAGGAAAAGCTAAAAAACAAACCATGCCTGTGATAGACTAATAGAAAAACATGACTTATACGATATGCACGTGCAATAAATATCACAGCTGCTACACGTGGTCACGAGTAGCCTCTACGTCGAAGCCATTTCATAAGAAGATTGGAAATCATGACAAACTGCGATAATCTACTGGAAATCTCTTAATTCTTGTAAGTTTTGTCAAACTGTCGTCTACAGTACAGCAAGACTCACCTCCATAAGCCTAGAGCTACCTAGTTACACCAGTAAATACTTAAACCAGAACCCTTCGAGGTTTAATATATGTGCGTGAATTTACATGACAAAAGTTCCAAATACAGTTAATTCATAATATAATGATATACTATAAATGAAATACTGTATTTTTTGATAGGCTGAAAACACACGTTTTACCTCATAAAGGAGTTTCATTTGTCTCTGAGGTATCACAACCACTGTCATACAACATTAAACCACAAACGTTGGTTTAGACATCAGACATACCAAACAACCAATATGACCGGAGAAGATGGGTTAACTACGAAAATATCGGGTTAAGAACATTATAGTAAAATACTTTTGAATATTCAACTCATCAAGCCACGTAAAAACTGCGGCTGATAAAAAGTCGCAGTGGAACGGGATGTATCAGAACTACATTTTGGCATTTTCTGAGATTCATAGATAGTGTGATACCACTAAAAATGTATCGCTTTAGATCACTTTCCGATACGAAATATTCATACATTTAGAACATAACTGCGTGTTCTGCTTGGATATTTATAATATCCATGACAAAGATTTTTATGTAATGTCATTTGAAATATGGATCAATATGGGTACCAGGACCACTCAAAAGAGACCTTCAACATATTATTCCCCAATTTTGCTAAGGAAAATAAGTCGTCTAGTAATAGGTAATAATACATGAACAAAAAAGGTCAGTGGCAAAATCGTCCACATGTAGTAGACAATAGTAAGCAGCATAATAAAGTACCTTCTTCTGTAATAACGAGACCAAGAGGGTATGGGTTCACTAAGATAATGCTTACAGTCAACATATCCCGTTCAACTAAGACATACCACGAGTAGCTGAAGAATAAAACGGGTATTCATACTATTCCGTATGAAGATATATCGACGGAATCACCTATATATTTCTATGTGATCGGACTGTTGAAATGGGCAGTGGAAAACTATTGTCTTCGTACAATAGATGGCCTGATGGAAAGCCATCTACTTTAGACACGACAGCTTCATTATGGAGTATTCTGCGAAGGAAAGTACGCTGCGAGACTATTGTCAAGATGCACGGTCGTCAGATAGAGCAGGAACGAACATGGCAATATGGACTGTAACGACGCGGTGAGAGTCAAAAATCGTTTTAAAATAACGTACAAAAACAACTTTCTGGGGGTTTCTATCTTATCGATTACATATTATATTACAGAGAATAAGACCAAATTCTCAACACTGATCTCAATTCTACTATTTGTATTTTTGTTTTTGAATTTGATTTTCACGCAAAGCTACACGAGGTCTATCAGCGCTTGCAGTCCCTAATTTGCAGTGTAAGACTAGAGAGAAAGCAGCTAGTGATCACCCCCCTGTCGCCAAGTCTTGGGCTATTCTTTTATTAACGAATACTGGGATTCACCGTCACATTATAACGCCCTCATGGCTGAAAGGGCGAACATGTTTGGTGCAATGGAGATTCGAACCTGCGACCCTCAAATTACGAGTCGAGCGCTTTTACTACCTGATAATGCCGGGCTTCGATTTTACTGACTGACTATTGAAGCCAGTGAATAACAAGAAATTCTCATCATAGGTTCTCGGGTGTATATTCTACGTACAGGAACTGGTCATTCACTGGAATGCCTATCAATGTTTCAAAATAACTACAATAAACCTACCAATAAATTCGGAATTCCACTTTTTCACGTTTGAAATATAACATTATTAAAAACAAACAGATAAATATATCTAGGTTTCTAGGCTATACGATATCTTTTGAACTGAAGCTTTTCATGATTGCACAAGATGAAGTGACAGTCGTGACTAGACACATGGGGTGTCAAATAGGCTTAGGGAAAATAAAAAATAATCGAAGTCTGTTGGGTAAAGATAAGGTATTTGGTACAATTTTCTGGAAACAGGAAATGCATAGGCCAGTTACTATAAGGTTAAGTTCAAGAGGAAAAAAAAACAACCAGTTAAAGTGATTTGGAATTTCTCAAGCGCAAAAAGTCTGGAGTTACAACAGGGGCAGATTATTTGCCAAGACAGACTTATGTCAATGAAAACAACTAACTAAGCTACAAGAAACAATTGTTAATATTGTTACTACATATCAAACTGTAACAGTTTGAGCCACGAGTTACAGCAGTTAGATTATTACAGTCAGGTTATTATAAAAACTAATCATTAGTCTATATCACTCCGAACTGTGAAACGTATGTTTATTCATTTGTACCACTCCAAACTGAACAAATACGTAGTTATCAGTCTATGTTGCACCAAAATAGAAGTAACCAAGTATGAAACACACACACTTATCGGTGTCTGTCACTCCAAAGTGTGAAAATACATTTATCAAATTGCATCACGCCAAACTGTTTTCCAGTATATATTTTACAAACTATAAATTTCACAAGCTGTACTGTCACTGGAAAAAAATTAGAGGAACATGTTTTGGAAGTTCAATGATAGGTTTCTAAAGTATTTAAAAGGTAGGTGGAGTTAATATGAAAGACTTACAAAAGTTAAAAACGAGAGAAAGGAAAACATGAAACTCAGCATATAAGACGAATGATAAATTCGGAAATAAGCTGAAATAAAGATGGAACTGAAATACAATAAAGCTGATATAAATAAATTGAAAGTGTCACATTGAAATAAAGGAAAATATAAATTAATCTAAGTTGCAAAGAGAAACAAATGAAAGCATAAGTAATCTAAGTAGCAAATAGAAACAAATGAAAGCATAACTAATCTAAGTAGAAAACAGAAACAAATGAAAGCATAACTAATCTTAGTAGCAACTAGAAAAATGTGAAAGCATAAGGTAATCTAAGTAGCAAATAGCAACAGATGAAAGCATAAGTAATCTAGTAGCAAATAGAAAAATGTGAAAGCATAAGTGTAAAAGTTATGGGAAAAATGAATAATGTAAGAATAATGAAAAGACAAGGGAATAAAAACTAAAATATAAGCTAACATTGTGTGAAGAGGAAGAGATCAGAGATCTAATTCTCCCGCTAGTACAGCGGTATGTCTACGGATTTAAAACGCTAAAATTATGGGTTCGAATCCCGTCGGTGAACTCAGGAGATAGCCCGATGTGGCTTTGCTATAAGAAAACGCACACATACTTTACAGATCTAAACTAACAACGTGTGAAGAAGAAGAGATCAGAGATCTAAACCAACAATGTGTGAGGAAGAAGATCATAAATCTAAACTAACGATGTGTGAGGAAGAAGAAGATCACAGATCTAAACTAACGATGTGTGAGGAAGAAGAAGATCACAGATCTAAACTAACAATGTGTGAAGAAAAAGAAGATCACAGATCTAAACTAACAATGTGTGAAGAAAAAGAAGATCACAGATCTAAACTAACGATGTGTGAGGAAGAAGAAGATCACAGATCTAAACTAACAATGTGTGAAGAAGAGAAAGATCACAGATCTAAACTAACACTGTGTGAAGAAGAGAAAGATCACAGATCTAAACTAACACTGTGTGAAGAAGAGAAAGATCAGAGATCTAAACTAACACTGTGTGAAGAAGGGAAAGATCACAGATCTAAACTAACACTGTATGAAGAAGAGAAAGATCAGAGATCTAAACTAACACTGTGTGAAGAAGAGAAAGATCAGAGATCTAAACTAACACTGTGTGAAGAAGAGAAAGATCACAGATCTAAACTAACACTGTGTGAAGAAGAGAAAGATCAGAGATCTAAACTAACACTGTGTGAAGAAGGGAAAGATCACAGATCTAAACTAACACTGTATGAAGAAGAGAAAGATCAGAGATCTAAACTAACACTGTGTGAAGAAGAGAAAGATCAGAGATCTAAACTAACAATGTGTGAAGAAGAGAAAGATCAGAGATCTAAACTAACACTGTGCGAAGAAGAAGAAGATCACAGATCTAAACTAACACTGTGCGAAGAAGAAGAAGATCACAGATCTAAACTAACAATGTGTGAAGAAAAAGAAGATCACAGATCTAAACTAACACTGTGTGAAGAAGAGAAAGATCACAGATCTAAACTAACAATGTGTGAAGAAAAAGAAGATCACAGATCTAAACTAACACTGTGTGAAGAAGAGAAAGATCACAGATCTAAACTAACACTGTGTGAAGAAGAGAAAGATCAGAGATCTAAACTAACACTGTGTGAAGAAGGGAAAGATCACAGATCTAAACTAACACTGTATGAAGAAGAGAAAGATCAGAGATCTAAACTAACACTGTGTGAAGAAGAGAAAGATCAGAGATCTAAACTAACAATGTGTGAAGAAGAGAAAGGTCAGAGATCTAAACTAACACTGTGCGAAGAAGAGAAAGATCAGAGATCTAAACTAACACTGTGTGATAAGCAGGAGCCTGTTATATTCACATATTTATTGTGGATACTACAAATCACCATTAAAATTTCTAGAAACATTTTCTCTTTCGTAAATGAAAAAACTTTACATAATTATGAAAGATCACAGTGTTGAGGAAGAGCATACACTCAATTAACATTTCAAACTACAAAGTTGAAAATTTATTGAAAACTGTTTTAAATCTAGCTATTTCATCTTGTATCGAGAGGTTCAAATTGTAATTAAATAAAAAAAATTGTTTGAGTGCAAATTTCGACTTTAATAATCGTTTCTTTATTCTCCACGAAAAAATAATTTCAGAGGTTTTCAAGTTATAAAATATCTTTCTTACAGAATGTCTGCTTGCAAATGACATCGTTACGTAACAACTTAGTAAAGTACTGATAACAATGATGCTGCTTGGACCACGCATCGAACGTTGTGCGGTTCATAACATTCTTTACGATAGCTTAGAGACAATGAAACCGGTGTACTTACCTGTGCCTACAGTAACAGCTTCTACAAACTGCTCTTTCCACGTTGATGTCCCGAACGTGAGCGACGCGTTCGCTTTTTGGAAGAGTTTATCCACCGTATTCTAACGATTGAAAACAGATAAAAGTTTTATCCGTACCGCACAGAAAGCTATACCATAATGCTGCCATAAAGTTCTATAATTGTTTTATATGCTCAAGTTAACAGAATTAAAGGCTGCTATAGCCCGTGCTCGGTGTTGTTGTATTTTCTCTTATCACAATAAATGTAAGAGCTAACTAAGCTTAGCACTATAAATCTAATATCTAGCTAAGCTTACCACTATAAATCTAAGATCTAGCTAAGCTGAAGTCTATAAATATAAGATGTAGATAAGCTTACCACTATACATCTAAGATCTAGCTAAGCTGAAGTCTATAAATATAAGATGTAGATAAGCTTACCACTATACATCTAAGATCTAGCTAAGCTTACCTCAGTAAAAATAAGATCTAGCAAAGCCTACCACTATAAATCTAAGATATAGCTGAGCTTACCACTATAAATCTAAGATATAGATAAGCTGAACTATATAAATGTAAGATCTAGATAAGATGAACTATATAAATGTAAGATCTAGAGAAGCTTACCTCTATAAATGTAAGATCTAGATAAGCTTGTCACTATAAATGTAAAATATAGCTAAGCTGAACTATATAAATGTAAGATCTAGATAAGCTTACCACTATAAATCTAAGATATAGATAAGCTGAACTATATAAATGTAAGATCTAGATAAGCTGAACTATATAAATGTAAGATCTAGAGAAGCTGAACTATATAAATGTAAGATCTAGAGAAGCTTACCACTATAAATCTAAGATCTAGATAAGCTGAACTATATAAATGTAAGATCTAGATAAGCTTACCACTATAAATGTACGATATAGCTGAGCTTACCACTATAAATCTAAGATATAGATAAGCTGAACTATATAAATCTAAGATATAGATAAGCTGAACTATATAAATGTAAGATCTAGATAAGCTGAACTATATAAATGTAAGATCTAGATAAGCTTACCTCTATAAATGTAAAATCTAGATAAGCTTGTCACTATAAATGTAAGATATAGCTAAGCTGAACTATATAAATGTAAGATCTAGATAAGCTGAACTATATAAATGTAAGATCTAGATAAGCTTGTCACTATAAATGTACGATATAGCTAAGCTGAACTATATAAATGTAAGATCTAGAGAAGCTTGTCACTATAAATGTACGATATAGCTAAGCTTACCTCTATAAATGTAAAATCTAGATAAGCTTGTCACTATAAATGTACGATCTAGCTAAGCTTACTACTAAAGATCTAAGATCTAGCTAAGCTGAACTATATAAATGTAAGATCTAGATAAGCTTACCACTATAAATGTAAAATCTAGATAAGCTTGTCACTATAAATGTAAGATATAGCTAAGCTTACTACTAAAGATCTAAGATCTAGCTAAGCTTAACTCTATAAAGGTAAGATCTAGCTAAGCTTAACTCTTTTAAAGTAAGATCTAGATAAGCTTATCTCTATAAAGGTAAGATCTAGATAAGCTTAACTCTAAAAAGGTAAGACCTAGCTAAGCTTACTTCTAGAAACTGAATTAAAATCACACGGACGAATCGGATTACGACGATATTTCAAAATTTATATTTTCTAGGACAGCCAAGAAATTATTTTGAATTTTAAAAGCATGTTATAACAACTCGCTCAGAAACAAGGTTACTAATAATTAACACTAGCACTTCTAAAAAAGGTTACTAATAACTAACACTAGCACTTCTAAAAAAGGTTACTAATAACTAACACTAGCACTTCTAAAAAAGGTTACTAATAACTAACACTAGCACTTCTAAAAAAGGTTACTAATAACTAACACTAGCACTTCTAAAAAAGGTTACTAATAACTAACACCAGCACTTCTAAAAAAGGTTACTAATAACTAACACTAGCACTTCTAAAAAAGATTACTAATAACTAACACTAGCACTTCTAAAAAAGGTTACTAATAACTAACACTAGCACTTCTAAAAAAGGTTACTAATAACTAACACTAGCACTTCTAAAAAAGGTTACTAATAACTAACACCAGCACTTCTAAAAAAGGTTACTAATAACTAACACTGGCACTTCCAAAAAAGGTTACTAATAACTAACACTAGCACTTCCAAAAAAGGTTACTAATAACTAACACTAGCACTTCTAAAAAGGTTACTAATAACTAACACTAGCACTTCTAAAAAAGGTTACTAATAACTAACACTAGCACTTCTAAAAAGGTTACTAATAACTAACACTAGCACTTCTAAAAAGGTTACTAATAACTAACACTAGCACTTCTAAAAAGGTTACTAACAACTAACACCAGCACTTCTAAAAAAGGTTACTAATAACTAACACCAGCACTTCTAAAAAGGTTACTAATAACTAACACTAGCACTTTTTTAATACTGGTGTGTTTATTGAAAATGTTGTAAAGTCGCGTTACCGAAACGAAAACTCCGTCCAAACGTAACATAAACAGCATTATAAATAAAGTACACAATAACGATAAAAATGTATTAACTGTTTAATCAGAGAAAAATATAGATCGATAAAAAAACTTATCAGCCAACGGCTGAATAACAGAAATAAAGTAAAAATTCAGCCATTAACTCTTACTTATACTACTATTCGTAATCGTTGATTCCAAAACTTTTGAACAGTTATTTGGCCAACGACATCTTCTAGTTTCACATTAATACAGTCCTAACCGAACATGTGTTTTAAGAAGCTTTTTTTTTTGTTGGTCTTTCAAAACCCCTTCTTTCTGTTCCAGCAGAGAAACTGGTCTGACGTCACATTGAGAACAGCCAATTCGTTCTGACGTCACAGTGAGACAAACAGATTGTTCCAATGGTATATTGAGACCAGCCAGAACATCCTGACGTTAAAATAAGGCCAGCTGAATTATTCTGACATTACAATGACACCAACCAGAGTGTTCTAATGGCACGTTGGGCCCAGCTAGAACATCCTGGCGTTACAATAAGGCCAGCTGAATTATTCTGACATTACAATGACACCAACCAGAGTGTTCTAATGGCACGTTGGGCCCAGCTAGAACATCCTGACGTTACAATAATGCCAGCTGAATTATTCTGACATTACAATGACACCAACCAGAGTGTTCTAATGGCACGTTGGGCCCAGCTAGAACATCCTGGCGTTACAATAAGGCCAGCTGAATTATTCTGACATTACAATGACACCAACCAGAGTGTTCTAATGGCACGTTGGGCCCAGCTAGAACATCCTGACGTTACAATAATGCCAGCTGAATTATTCTGACATTACAATGACACCAACCAGAGTGTTCTAATGGCACGTTGGGCCCAGCTAGAACATCCTGGCGTTACAATAAAGCCAGCTGAATTATTCTGACATTACAATGACACCAACCAGAGTGTTCTAATGGCACGTTGGGCCCAGCTAGAACATCCTGGCGTTAAAATAAGGCCAGCTGAATTATTCTGACATTACAATGACATCAACCAGAGTGTTCTAATGGCACGTTGGGCCCAGCTAGAACATCCTGGCGTTACAATAAGGCCAGCTGAATTATTCTGACATTACAATGACACCAACTAGATTATTCTAATGGTACGTTGGAACCACTCATGTTGATCTCATGTTACAATTAGATTATCAGGTTGTTTTGACGTTCCATTAAAATATGTTACATTGTTCTGACCTTGCAATGAGGTTGTCAGATTTATCTAACGTTACAACGAGGTCCATCAGATCATTTTCACGTAATATTGAGGTCAGTTAGATTTTCTGACGTCACAATGTTGAAGCTAAAACTCTGTGGTTCGTTCACTTTCATACATGAGCAATCGCGTTCTTCCTTTTCTATTCTGTTCACTTCATTCTATTACACATCCTGTTACCACGTCAATTCCTAACACTTACCAGTTGGTACCAGTTCATCTACGAATACCACAATAAATAAACAAAGCTCAAACCTGTCCAACACGACTTTTTCACTTGCAAAACGAACTAATTAAATCTTAATAACTAGTTATTTACCCACAATATCTTCAAGGCACGGATACTCTCCTTACTTTAAATTCTTTGCTTTCTTTGATCCTAACTGTACACCTGTATTGCTCCCCAATACGAGGTTTTCCCATCATGGCGATTTTCTCCGCTTCTGATAGTTCGGTTTTCTCAGTGTCGTCATTGAGTTTTTGGCCAATTCCTTCTTTAATTAGATCTGTGAAACGTATATTTATTAGTTTCAGACTCGGAACACACATGATTTTGTCCATCTATTTCATTTCTTGCAAGTAAGTCTATGATTAAGATACTTAGGAGTCACATAAGTGGTGAGAGTTTTAAAAAACTAAGTTAATAATTAGGATACTTGGGAGTCATATAAATGGTAAGAGTTTTCAGAACTAAGTATATAATTAAAAATACTTGGGAGTCATATAAATGGTGAGAGTTTTCAGAACTAAGTCTATAATTAAAAATACTTGGGAGTCATATAAATGGTAAGAGTTTTCAGAACTAAGTATATAATTAAAAATACTTGGGAGTCATATAAATGGTGAGAGTTTTCAGAACTAAGTCTATAATTAAAATACTTGGGAGTCATATAAATGGTGAGAGTTTTCAGAACTAAGTCTATAATTAAAATACTTGGGAGTCATGTAACTGGTGAGGGTTTTCAGGACTAAGATTATAATTAAGATACTTGGGAGTCATATAAATGGTGAAGGTTTTCATAATTTCTGCGCAGAATTATACAAGAACATTCGGAAAGCCCACCCGCCGCCAACTCCTGAACTACTTTTGTCTGATCGAATAGTGCGATTTATTCACCACTCTTACGGTAATAAATCGACAGCCATGAATTCACGCTAATTATTAGTCCCCTCACACATAAAAAACAAGCACACAACAAGATGAACTTTCCTATTTATTCAGATTATTTTGAAAACAAAGCAACTTTCCTCAAAGACTAAGTCTCACCAGGTGTTTCACCTTATCATCTATTAGTCTTAAATCAAAGACTGAGTCTCACCTGGTGTTTCACCTTATCATCTATTAGTCTTAAATCAAAGACTGAGTCTCACCTGGTGTTTAACCTTATCATCTATTAGTCTTAAATCAAAGACTGAGTCTCACCTGGTGTTTCACCTTATCATCTATTAGTCTTAAATCAAAGACTGGGTCTCACCTGGTGTTTCACCTTATCATCTATTAGTCTTAAATCAAAGACTGGGTCTCACCAGGTGTTTAACCTTATCATCTATTAGTCTTAAATCAAAGACTGAGTCTCACCTGGTGTTTAACCTTATCATCTATTAGTCTTAAATCAAAGACTGAGTCTCACCTGGTGTTTAACCTTATCATCTATTAGTCTTAAATCAAAGACTGAGTCTCACCTGGTGTTTCACCTTATCATCTATTAGTCTTAAATCAAGGACTGAGTCTCACCTGGTGTTTCACCTTATCATCTATTAGTCTTAAATCAAAGACTGGTTCTCACGTGGTATTTTACCTTATCATCTATTAGTCTTAAATCAAAGACTGGGTCTCACCTGGTGTTTTACCTTATCATCTATTAGTCTTAAATCAAAGACTGGGTCTCACGTGGTGTTTTACCTTATCATCTATTAGTCTTAAATCAAAGACTGGTTCTCACGTGGTATTTTACCTTATCATCTATTAGTCTTAAATCAAATACTGGGTCTCACCTGGTGTTTTACCTTATCATCTATTAGTCTTAAATCAAAGACTGAGTCTCACCTGGTGTTTCACCTTATCATCTATTAGTCTTAAATCAAGGACTGAGTCTCACCTGGTGTTTCACCTTATCATCTATTAGTCTTAAATCAAAGACTGGTTCTCACGTGGTATTTTACCTTATCATCTATTAGTCTTAAATCAAAGACTGGGTCTCACCTGGTGTTTTACCTTATCATCTATTAGTCTTAAATCAAAGACTGGGTCTCACGTGGTGTTTTACCTTATCATCTATTAGTCTTAAATCAAAGACTGGTTCTCACGTGGTATTTTACCTTATCATCTATTAGTCTTAAATCAAATACTGGGTCTCACCTGGTGTTTTACCTTATCATCTATTAGTCTTAAATCAAAGACTGAGTCTCTCACCTGGTGTTTCACCTTATCATCTATTAGTCTTAAATCAAGGACTGAGTCTCACCTGGTGTTTCACCTTATCATCTATTAGTCTTAAATCAAAGACTGGTTCTCACGTGGTGTTTTACCTTATCATTTATTAGTCTTAAATCAAAGACTGAGTCTCACCTGGTGTTTAACCTTATCATCTATTAGTCTTAAATCAAAGACTGAGTCTCACCTGGTGTTTCACCTTATCATCTATTAGTCTTAAATCAAAGACTGGGTCTCACCTGGTGTTTCACCTTATCATCTATTAGTCTTAAATCAAAGACTGGGTCTCACCTGGTGTTTCACCTTATCATCTATTAGTCTTAACTCAAAGACTGGTTCTCACGTGGTGTTTTACCTTATCATCTATTAGTCTTAAATCAAAGACTGAGTCTCACCTGGTGTTTCACCTTATCATCTATTAGTCTTAAATCAAAGACTGGGTCTCACCTGGTGTTTAACCTTATCATCTATTAGTCTTAAATCAAAGACTGAGTCTCACCTGGTGTTTCACCTTATCATCTATTAGTCTTAAATCAAGGACTGAGTCTCACCTGGTGTTTCACCTTATCATCTATTAGTCTTAAATCAAAGACTGGTTCTCACGTGGTATTTTACCTTATCATCTATTAGTCTTAAATCAAAGACTGGGTCTCACCTGGTGTTTTACCTTATCATCTATTAGTCTTAAATCAAAGACTGGGTCTCACGTGGTGTTTTACCTTATCATCTATTAGTCTTAAATCAAAGACTGGTTCTCACGTGGTATTTTACCTTATCATCTATTAGTCTTAAATCAAATACTGGGTCTCACCTGGTGTTTTACCTTATCATCTATTAGTCTTAAATCAAAGACTGAGTCTCACCTGGTGTTTCACCTTATCATCTATTAGTCTTAAATCAAGGACTGAGTCTCACCTGGTGTTTCACCTTATCATCTATTAGTCTTAAATCAAAGACTGGTTCTCACGTGGTGTTTTACCTTATCATTTATTAGTCTTAAATCAAAGACTGAGTCTCACCTGGTGTTTAACCTTATCATCTATTAGTCTTAAATCAAAGACTGAGTCTCACCTGGTGTTTCACCTTATCATCTATTAGTCTTAAATCAAAGACTGGGTCTCACCTGGTGTTTCACCTTATCATCTATTAGTCTTAAATCAAAGACTGGGTCTCACCTGGTGTTTCACCTTATCATCTATTAGTCTTAACTCAAAGACTGGTTCTCACGTGGTGTTTTACCTTATCATCTATTAGTCTTAAATCAAAGACTGAGTCTCACCTGGTGTTTCACCTTATCATCTATTAGTCTTAAATCAAGGACTGAGTCTCACCTGGTGTTTCACCTTATCATCTATTAGTCTTAAATCAAAGACTGGTTCTCACGTGGTGTTTTACCTTATCATTTATTAGTCTTAAATCAAAGACTGAGTCTCACCTGGTGTTTAACCTTATCATCTATTAGTCTTAAATCAAAGACTGAGTCTCACCTGGTGTTTCACCTTATCATCTATTAGTCTTAAATCAAAGACTGGGTCTCACCTGGTGTTTCACCTTATCATCTATTAGTCTTAAATCAAAGACTGGGTCTCACCTGGTGTTTCACCTTATCATCTATTAGTCTTAAATCAAAGACTGGGTCTCACCTGGTGTTTCACCTTATCATCTATTAGTCTTAAATCAAAGACTGAGTCTCACCTGGTGTTTAACCTTATCATCTATTAGTCTTAAATCAAAGACTGAGTCTCACCTGGTGTTTCACCTTATCATCTATTAGTCTTAAATCAAAGACTGGGTCTCACCTGGTGTTTAACCTTATCATCTATTAGTCTTAAATCAAAGACTGAGTCTCACCTGGTGTTTCACCTTATCATCTATTAGTCTTAAATCAAGGACTGAGTCTCACCTGGTGTTTCACCTTATCATCTATTAGTCTTAAATCAAAGACTGGTTCTCACCTGGTGTTTTACCTTATCATCTATTAGTATTAAATCAAAGACTGGTTCTCACGTGGTATTTTACCTTATCATCTATTAGTCTTAAATCAAAGACTGGGTCTCACCTGGTGTTTTACCTTATCATCTATTAGTCTTAAATCAAAGACGGAGTCTCACCTGGTGTTTCACCTTATCATCTATTAGTCTTAAATCAAAGACTGGGTCTCACCTGGTATTTTACCTTATCATCTATTAGTCTTAAATCAAAGACTGGGTCTCACCTGGTGTTTTACCTTATCATCTATTAGTCTTAAATCAAAGACTGGTTCTCACGTGGTGTTTTACCTTGTCATCTATTAGTCTTAAATCAAAGACTGGTTCTCACCTGGTGTTTTACCTTATCATCTATTAGTATTAAATCAAAGACTGGTTCTCACGTGGTGTTTTACCTTGTCATCTATTAGTCTTAAATCAAAGACTGGTTCTCACGTGGTGTTTTACCTTATCATCTATTAGTCTTAAATCAAAGACTGGTTCTCACGTGGTGTTTTACCTTGTCACTTATGAGCCTTAAATAGAATTTACGTTTGTTAATTGAAATAAGAAATTGTAAATATGATTTTAAATGCATCATATTTCAGAAATACCAGTTTTGAATACCAGCTTATAACATAGTTTTAACGTTGACTATTTTCATTGTTTGCTAACCAGAAGACATTCGTTCATTATATCTCCAGACGGTTGGTATGGGTATTAACACTTTTATAAAAATAAAGCAGAGAACAACGTTTCGACCTTCTTAGGTCACCTTCATGTTAACAAAAAGTTTGCAACTGATCGTTGCCGGACACATGTCCTTGGGACGAGATTATAAACGTGTACGTGATTATAGGGGGCGTTGAAGGTGAATGTTAGGTTATTAATTAGTATAGGTATAAAGGTGCTCTTTTATATTGGTTTAATTTTGGTTTTAGTTGCTGTATAAGTAGGGCTTCTTTGGTTTTCCGTTTGTTTATATTTGTTTCTCTACTTAATATCTTGGTGTTTTCTGTGGTTATGTTGTGTTTATTTGATTTGCAGTTTTCAAAAACGTATGAAGGTTTTATTTTTGTTCTTTAAATCTAGTTTCCATTTTCTGCTTGTTTCTCCAAATAAAAGTCGTGGCAGTTGTTGCATTGTACTTTATAAATATTGTTGGTGTTGTGTTTGTCGGTGTAGTTTTTACATTGTATGGACTTTAGTTTTGTACCTCGTTTTTGAATACATTTGGTGTTTACTGGAATGTTGTGTTTTGTTATAAGTTTTTTTCCAATTGTTGGTTATTTTTTCATTGATGTCTATTCAACTTTAACTTCAATTGATGGCAAAGTACCAGATTGTAGCATCATTATAAAATTTAGAAAAAATGGTAAAATACAGCAGAAAAACCTTAATAGAAAATTATTGTTAAAAATAGAAGCCTAATTGGATACTTCTGACAATACTCTTTAATTAATATAACATGTCTCATGTATCATATAACAATAGTATTTTTATGTAACAATAGTCCTCTTGTATAACAATAGAAGTCTTATATAAAACTACATTTAACAAATCTAGAATTCAATATCCAAACTAATAACACAAATAATTTATTTTGGAATAATATTATAACTTCTATTATACTTCTAAATCTATAGACAGTTCTGCGAAGCTGAGACACAAAAGTAATAAATATTTGGTCATAAGAAACTAATATTTTTGGATTTCACCTTTAAGTAAATGAACTTATTAAATACGGGGTGGTCCAAATTATATTTCATATTGTAAGATTTAATATTGAACTAACTAAAGAAATACAATCGTGGAGTTTTAAACATCTTGTTGCCAAAGCCAGAAAGTTTTTTTATCGAAATGTCACTAGACTTCTATTTGTACACCATTAGTGGCTCTCAGCACGTCTAACATTTTCAAAGTTACAGTGGCGATGGCGTCCGTTATCCTGATCTTTAGCTGCGTGATGTTTGCTAAATACGTGTGATACACGATATCCTTAACATACCCTCATATTTCTTTCCTGTACTGGCGTCTATAATTACGCTGTACTGCAGGCACTGACTTGGTCTCTGCAAGTCAAGGAAAACAATGAACCTTTTATTTCACGGTTGCTATTTTACGGGTTAACACTACTAAATGAAATGAGAAATTATATAAAAACAATACAAACTGTTTGAGTTGGACTACAAGATGTTGAAAACTGTATAGTTGTATTTCCTTAGTTAGTTAATTATTAAAGTGTGAAATAGAAAAGTAGATTTTTTGGACCAACCTCTAAAATATCTGAAAGAAAACAAAGAATACCAAGTAACCACCGCCAAATACCAAGTAACCAAATAATGTTGTAAAATTTAAAACTCTTTACTTAACACATTTGAAATCTTGCGTGAACTTACTGTTTTATCTAACAGTTTCGAACAGTGTACTTACTGTTTTATCTAACAGTTTCGAACAGTGTACTTATTGTTTTATCTAACAGTTTCGAACAGTGTACTTACTATTTTATCTAACAGTTTCGAACAGTGTACTTACTGTTTTATCTAACAGTTTCGAACAGTGTACTTACTGTTTTATCTAACAGTTTCGAACAGTGTACTTACTGTTTTATCTAACAGTTTCGAACAGTGTACTTACTGTTTTATCTAACAGTTGCGAACAAAACAAGTTATTTTTTCTATCGTTAAAGTCATTCAAAATTACGGGCCAGGCGTGACATTACAATAAGTAAGACTGTAAACCCGAGGATCCATGGTGCGTGTCCATTCTTGCAAAATTACTCCCCACACTTTCGGGCTGTGAGTGTGTTATAAGAGTTATAGTCAAATCTCAGTATTCGATTAGAATAGTCTGAAAGTTGGTGGTGGATGCTGTTGAGTAGCTAGATGTCTTCTTTCTAGTATACCTGTTCAAAATTAAGATCCGCTAACGCTGATAGCATTTTTATTAACTTTATGGAAAAATTCTATTCAGTATCATCATAGTTACGTAGTCCGTTTAAGCCAAGAGACAGAGCAAAAAGACAAAATATAGTGTTTAGAATTTTTAAACTCGATTCTTAAATTTAGAAAACGCAGCTTTGCTCTAACTTGAAGATGGTATGATGTTTATTGTACTGAAACTCTTGGTGAAACGTGTTAATCTGTTTTTGATTAATTATTAGACAAACAAATATTAAGTTGTCAAAATATTAATATTAACAATAATAACAAGTATACAATATGTATAAGATATCTTTACAGAATTGTTATATCCATGAACCACAATATTACAATATCAATAGACGAACAAGAATAATAACCATACAATTTACGTATAACATCAATATATCACGAGGACTTTCTCCTGTTAAATAGTTGGGTCATGCACGGAAATCCTACTGTTCACCGTAGAAAAAGCCCTGCAAACACAATAGATTTTCTTGCGTTTAACAGACTTTTACCAAAGTTTTAGGGAATGTAAAAGTTACGGCTTTAGGATTAAAAAGTTTCTTGTATCCTATGAAAAGCTAGAGTCTGACGTAAAATTATAAATATTTTATAATGAGAGTGGACGATGTAAAAGTGTTTGAGACAATCAGAGCACGTCTCTGAGGAGAGAATCGTATCATGTCATATTCTGATATCTTTGAGCACCTCGACTTCTCACATTCTCGCTTTTATAACACCCATAACTAGCTGAATATTTTTAAATCTACATGTTAGTGACTAGCTGAATATTTTTAAATCTACGTGTTAGCAACTAGCTGAAAATTTTTAAATCTACGTGTTAGCGACTAGCTGAATATTTTTTAAAACTACGTGTTAGTGACTAGCTGAATATTTTTTAAAACTACGTGTTAGTGACTAGCTGAATATTTTTAAAACTACGTGTTAATGATTAGCTGAATATTTTTGAAAATTACGTGTTAATGACTAGCTGAATAACTTTCATGACTATATTTTAACCAAATAAATACATACATATGACAAGAGAAGAGGTTATTCACCTCTGAAAACTCGATCAATACACCTTAGTGTAGGCTTCGTTCTTTGTGGTCTGAAACAACAACTGGTCAATATTTTTGGCAAGCCATGCTAAATGTGAGAAACGCTGGGACAAAACATAATGATTGATAGGTAATCCGTCTAGCATCTGTATTCTCTGCGTTTTCTAGAATAAATTTGACAGTACTAAGGACCCCTTTCACTATTTTGTGATATTTATAAATATTGTGGTTTCATCTAACATATGATTTATTTCATATCTAGGACTGAGAGTGAAAAAACCTGTTATATTTTTACAGAAACATGCTTTCTACGAAACGTTTTGTTATAAAAGGTAAATAAATTTTAAACCTCAGATTACAAATATTCATCCTCCATTATATTTCAAAACTCACAACACCAACACAGTACTTTATACACCAACGTTTTGGGACTCACAAGAACAGTAATATATTATTTTACTGTGTATGAACTCGAACCTGGAATTCTAGTTATCGCATAAACAGTTTGAAGAATTTTGTTTTTCTCTTCTTGAATGACATTAACTTTAAGAAATAACTGAATGTATTTGAAGTAGAAACAACTATTAAGTTTTAATATGTTCTTATAAATACGATATTAAATGTCTACGTCGAGTTTCTTCAGTGAAAACGTGAGAGAGACTAGTTGAATGAATATCCTTGGTGGATACATTTTAGTCGCTCATTGAATATTTTTTATGACTACATGTTAGTGCTTAATTGAATATTTTTGGTCACTACAAGTCAATGACCAGTTCAATACTTTTAGTGACTACGTGTTAGAAACTAGCTGAATATTTCTGAGTGACTAATTGAATATCTGGTGATTACACGTTAGTGACTAGTTGAATATTTTTAATAACTATATATTACTGACTAGCCAATTAATTTTTGGTGACTATTTGTTAGTGATTGGCTGAATATTTTAATGACTTGTGTTATTTTTCAAAGACTTAATACCTTCTTCAAGTTTTGGGTCTCCAAGCTCCACGTAAAACACCACATCCTTCTCGTAGCTTTCGTTGTCAATGATGTGTATCGGGATGTCTTTCCTGAAACATCAGGTCACATGTCAATGACATCAAGAATTCACTTGTAGTTTTATATTTACAAGTACAAGCTATGTCTGTAACTAATTACTACAAGTTTTGAAACAAATCACATTTTTATTGAAACTTTATACACTTAATATCGGTTTGATCACTGATATTAAAACTTCACATGTCAAGTAGAGTGAACGGACGTAGCGACATGGACTATAACGACGTGGTGAGCTTCCAAAAATCAATTTAGTATAACGTACACATTGTCAGTAAAACAGTAAGTTTGTATCAGAATTAAAAGCTAACGAACATAATTTTTTTCTGACTTGCCAGTAAGGGTAAGAATTCACAACGCTAGAAACAGGGTTTCGATATTCGTGGTGGTACAGCAGAAATAGCCCATTGCGTATCTTTGTTTACAGTTCAGCACAAAGCCACACACTGGATTACCTGCGCTCTGCCCACCACGTGATTCAAAACCCGTTTTTTGTGCCACTAGGGGCATTGTGTATCTTTCTGCTTAACAATAACGACATAATTTAAAATGCTTGATGTTATTTAGAATAAAATTATTTTTCCAAGTTAAAATATCCTGAAACGCATTATAGATAGAAATGTTTTCCGTTGTCTAAGGGTCTCATGAAAATGTATTTTCAACTTCCAAGAATAATGCAGTTTAAAAAAATATATCTACTAAATTACAGAAAATAATATATACATAGAATATGATCGACAAAAGTTAAAATTCATCGATGAATCAGAATTACTCTATAAAAACTGTAAATTAATGTAAACATGAAAACACAAACAGTGTCTACAAACAAGCTATTGTGAAATGTAAAACAATTGGCTTGCTGTAACAATAAAGAAAACGTACACGTTTTGAGTTTTCTAACAACTCAAAATTCCATTGTAAACCTATCCTTATTTGCATTGTTAGAAAACACAAAGCGTGTACATGTATTTCTTTATTGTTACAGGTTTATGATAGAAGCAATAAAATTATTGTGGGTTTGTACAACAGAACGCACAAAAATGTTGGTTACTGCACAATATATATATACAAATAATATTAGAACAATGCACTATTGTAATTTGTATGTATATTGTGCATCAGCCAACATTTTGTTTTGTGTTCTGTTTTACAAACTCACAATTATTTTATTGCTTCTGTCTTAAACCTTTGCTGTAGCCATTCATACACAGGTTGTGTTGTTTCTATCTTGATCATTATTGTAGTAATTCATAGACAAGTTGTGTTGTTTCTATCTTAAATCAGTGTTGTAGTCATTCATACACAGTTTGTGTTGTTTCTATCTTAATCAGTGTTGTAGCCATTCATACACAGGTTGTGTTGTTTCTATCTTGATCATTATTGTAGTAATTCATAGACAAGTTGTGTTGTTTCTATCTTAAATCAGTGTTGTAGTCATTCATACACAGTTTGTGTTGTTTCTATCTTAATCAGTGTTGTAGCCATTCATACACAGGTTGTTGTTTCTATCTTAAATGAGTGTTGTAGTCATTCATACACAGGTTGTGTTGTTTCTATCTTAATCAGTGTTGTAGCGATTCATACACAATTTGTGTTGTTTCTATCTTAATCAGTGTTGTAGTCATTCATACACAGATTGTATTGTTCCTACCTTAAATCAGTGTTGTAGTCATTCATACACAGGTTGTATTGTTTCTATCTTAAATCAATGTTGTAGTCATTCATACACAGGTTGTATTGTTTCTATCTTAAATCAATGTTGTAGCCATTCATACACAGATTGTGTTGTTTCTATCTTTTCAGTGTTGTAGTCATTCATACACAGATTGTGTTGTTTCTATCTTTTCAGTGTTGTAGTCATTCATACACAAGTTGTGTTGTTTATCTTAATCAGTGTTGTTGCCATTCATACACAGGTTGTGTTGTTCCTACCTTAAATCAGTGTTGTAGTCATTCATACATAGGTTGTATTGTTTCTATCTTAAATCAATGTTGTAGCCATTCATACACAGATTGTGTTGTTTCTATCTTTTCAGTGTTGTAGTCATTCATACACAAGTTGTGTTGTTTATCTTAATCAGTGTTGTTGCCATTCATACACAGGTTGTGTTGTTTCTATCTTAATCAGTGTTGTTGCCATTCATACACAGGTTGTATCATCTCTATCTTAAATCAGTATTGCTTCATACACAGGTTGTGTTGTTTGTAGTGTTGTTTCATACACAGGTTGCGTTGTTTTTAATAATGTTTTTACACAGTATTTGAAAGATCATATTTTGACCACTAAGACATTTTCTAAACTGTATAACAAAGACAGGAATGAATAAAACAAATATGATTTTTGGAATCCTTTAGTAAAGAAAGAATCAATTCAAGTCCTTTTCTGGGAATTTTTTATTGAAGAAAGGATCCAACCAAGTCCTTTCTAGGACTCTTTAGTTAAGGAAGAAATCAAACTAAGTCCTTTTCTAGAACTCTTTTAGTGAAGAACAGATTAAACCAATTCCTCTTTAGGAATCCTTTAGTAAATAAAGAATCCCATCAAGTCTTCTTTGGGAAAAATTTTTAATGAAGACCAAATGAAGTTTTTTCTAGAAATCCTTTAGAGAAGAATAAATTGAATCAATTACTTTTCTAGAAATCCTGTATTGAGGAAAGGATGAAACCAAGTCCTTTACTGGGAAGGTTTTACTAAAGATTTTATTTGAATTATTTGTTGTCAAGCACAAAGCTACCCACAAAGGCTACCTTCTGTTCTGTATCCGTCACAGGCATCCAAACCAGGTTTTTAGAATTTTGAGCCATGAGATCTGCAGCCGAGTCTATGAAGAGTCTTTAATGAAATAGTGCATAATCTAAACTGTTTTACAGGAATATTTTATTGAAGATAGGGATAATTGATTACAATTTACACGTAAAGCGAAGCCAGTAAATGGTAAACAGTATTAAAAGGATCGTCCTAGCCAGGAGAAACTGCACTTATCATTACTGTAAAAAAACATTTTGTTTATATCACTTGTCTGAAGCATCATCAGAACACACATTTGACCGTTCATAGAAGTAGAAATGAAATCGTTTGTTTTTACGTAAAATTCAATACACATTTATTACAGTTTGCATGGGGCTCACTTGACCACAACTTTCATACAATAATTATGTTCGAGAAAGACAATAAACTACATCACTCATGAAAAAGGACAGACAAATGAAGGAGTTTAACGTTAGAGGAAAGTGATAAAAAGCAGTTGTTACCTATGCTGTTCTAACATAAGCCTACATCATATTTAAAAAAACAAGAAAATCTTTAACACAACACTTTACTCAGGTGATGTATTTCAATTAACAAATGATTTGGATATTAATAATGAAAACAAAAACTATACACCACTGACACAATAGAACTGAAGATAGGTTTTAAATTACACCAGCTAAAGACAAAACAAGAGAATCCAAAAACGCACCAGTTAAGAGTAGGTTAAAATACATTAAAATCATTCAAGCTGAAAGAAGAAAGAGTGGATGTGAATTCTCATCAGCTGAAACAATACTACAAAATAATGACCGCCATAAACAGTGAAACGTCATGCTGACGTCATTCTTGTAAATAGTGTAATTTTAAATTTATATTCAATATTCTACTATTTTTTTATGGCCGCTCGAACAGTTTCTGAAATTGTGCTTGGCTTGCTATCTGACTACTTGTCTAGCTCGTGTTTTTCACGAACAAATGTAGAACTGGTAACAGGAACTGTTACATGAGTCTTCACAGCCCAATATCGAACTGCTGAATGTTTTTCCGTATTTTGAAAATACGTCTTCCGTAAAATACGAAACACTCCTTGAGTGTTCTTGTAAAAAAACAAACCACAAACTCTAGTTCGTACTTAAATGGCAGTATTTTATGAACCTTAATCTCAATTTAAAAGCAGTTGTTTCTCTCTCTCTGTTGAATGACTGTTTTGATATGGCAGAATGGTGTGTAATCCCAGATTCAGTATGGTAAAGTTATAAGAAAACCTTGTGTGAGGTCTGTTCACAAAGACAGATGCAGTATGTAAGACCACTGTTTCCTGTAACATCGAGTATGATATTGAATAGGCAGAGAGAGAAAGCCAATGCAGTAAATTGTCTTGGACAGAAAATAGTCCATGAAAACAAATAGTCCAGACGTGTATGAAATAGTGAAAGACCTCAGAATAGGATCATATGATGTAGAAATACAATGTAGTAAATTGTCTTGGACAGAAAATAGTCCATGAAAACAATAGTCCAGACGTGTATGAAATAGTGAAAGACCTCAGAATAGGATCATATGATGTAGAAATACAATGTAGTAAATTGTCTTGGACAGAAAATAGTCCATGAAAACAATAGTCCAGACGTGTATGAAATAGTGAAAGACCTCAGAATAGGATCATATGATGTAGAAATATCAGCTTTCTAACGATCTAGTTTAAGAGTCTGGTACTGACTGGCTGATGGTTAGTGCGATTTATAACCAGTCATCGTAGGTGGTCGCCCCTTTCAGCCGTGAAGGTGATGTAACGCAACGATCGATCCCACATAACAGAAAAAAACTTAAATCAACTATGTTAGTTTTCTTTAAAGTTACTGTTTTACAGTATATGCGTCTATAACCTAAATCTTAATATTTTAACACTAGCCATGGTAACGGTTTCGGGACTTACGTCTTTTATCGTTTTTGGTAATGAAGAAAATTAGGTATAACATAACAGTGTACAGTAATGTAAACTATGCCTAACAGTTTAAATGCTAAGTCATAACCTTCAGCCCGCTAGATCGAAAACCCGTCATAGAATGTGTTCATTCCTTTTCAGCCGTGGGGGTATTATAATCAGTGGTGTAGTGGGGACAAGAGGGGAACCAGGATACCTATCTATCACTTTTTTTTTTGTAGTTAAAATAAGTTCATATATAGATATGTTCGTAAATTAAAGTTAAATTGTAGATGTTTATATTAACTATGTACGTCTGAAATTCTTATGTGAAAAAATTGAAGCATTTATGTGTTTAAAATGATGACCTAA